>NW_007732714.1:50947-54084 GCF_000696425.1 Galeopterus variegatus
TGGAAATGATGCAAGCAAGAAAATAGTGGGGCAACCTCCTTAAAGAATTAAAGAAAAAACAGGTCAACATATGTGGTGAAAATATCTTTCAAAAATAAAGGCAAAATAAAGACTGCAAAAACGGAAAGAATTCACAAGTAGAACAATTAGAAAAGAAATGTTAAAGGAAGTTCTTCAGAGAGAGAAAAAAAAGATATCAGAATGAAATATGCATCTATACAAAAGAATGAAGAGCATTAGAAATGGTAACATATGAGTTTCTTACTGCCACTGTAATAAATTACCACAACTTGGTTGCTTACAACAACACATATTTATTCTCTTATAATTTTGGAGGCCAGAACTCTGAAATGGTTTTCCCTGAGGCAAAATCAAGCTGTTGGCAGGATTGTGCTCCCTCCAGAGGATCCATTTCCTTGCCTTTTCCAGCTTCTAGAGGCTGTGCTCATGCCTCGACTCATAACCCCACATCACATCACCTTTCCTCCCTGTTTCCATTGTCATACCACTTCTATCTCTTCTTCCTCTGTCTTCTCCTAATCACTCNTGATGGGAACAAATTATACTGTCAGAATACGAACTTAAGTAGAGTCTGGGGAAAAATGACAAGACGTTTCCAAATTAAACTCTGAATATAGCTAAGGCATAACACAACTGGCAATAGCATGAAAACAAATCCTTTTTTTGTTCACTTCAATCTCTACGTCCCATTTTCCATCTAAACAGCTAGCTCCGTTGAGTATCCACAGATTTTAATATCCTCAGGGGGTCCTGGAACCAATCCCACACGAATACTGAGGAATAAGTGTATAGCACAGTGATTAACAACATCGACAATAAAGCCAGAATCCTGGATTCAAATCTCATATCTTCAGTTTACAATTTATGTGATCTTAGACAAACTTCTTAACCTCTCTGAGCTTCAGTTTCCTTCAGGATACTAATGGTACTTATCTCATAGCACTGTTACTAGGACTAAGCTGGTCTAGCAGTAGAGCAAGTATAAAGCTCTTTGCGTAGTATCTGGCACATGGTAAATGTTCAATATATATTATTATTATTACTTAAGAGTTACTTTAAAATCTTACTTAATATTATACGCTGCCAAGAATTACTATCCAAATTAAGATGCCATTATTATATAAATACATGAACACACAGGTTTGACAGTTGAGCCCAGGCAATGCTAGGTATTTGTCAATAATTTTTTTTATTGTATATAAGGTGTACAACATGTTTTGATATACATATACACAACTAACTTTCTGTGTGTGGTAGAAGCACCTACAATCTACTCTCTTAGTAAATTTCCAGCATGCAATACAATATTAACTATAGTCCTTGGATGCTGTACATTAGATCTCTATAATTTAATTCAGCAAAAGCTTACTTACTTAGCACCCTATGGTAGAAATCCTAGAGGTTCAAAAAATAGTACATTTCTCTGCCTTCAAGAACCTTACGTTCTAGCAGGGGTTTACATAGTGCTTGAGATTTGCAGAGTGGTTTACAGTGAGTGCGTCAACATATTACACCAAAAACACTTCATAATCAGCGAAAACACTTTATAATCAGCACTGCTCTCCAGTCAAGTCAAATCTGAAGCACAAGTTCCAATGATACTGAATTTCCTAACCAACCAATATGGATAAAATTAAACTTAATTTTGTGACATCCTTTCTTCTCATACACCAAGAAAAAACAAGAGCCACTCCTTTTCTTTTACTCAAAATGTACACTAATGATACAATGGTAAGAAGTATAGTTTTAGTTATCCAGATCACAATGGACTTAATAAATAACTCTTGAATGAATAATCTATGATGATCTTGTGAGGTGCTAAAAACCCCCACTTAAAATTACTGAAGACAGCTAGGAGGAAAGCTGCATCCCATGTGATCTTAGAAACTGGTGACACACAAATCACAAAGATGTGCAAAGAGAATTTTCAGCAAAGAGTGGGTGTGATCCCTTCTGGTCCCTATTCCCAATCTGAGAACACACATGCACGCCCTCGCATTGGAGTGCTATGGCATAGGACTTATTTTGAGAGAATAAAAAAATCTTGATAGAATTTTTGTATGTTATGCTTATGACTCTATTTCCTTGTTTCAGAAGAAAATGTACTCAGAAGAAAATAGCTGAAAGCACAATTCAAGAAATCCAAAAACATAAGCAAAAAACTTCACTTAAAAATCAATAGGGGAGAGCCGGCCCGTGGCTCACTCAGGAGAGTGTGGTGCTGATAACACCAAGGCCACGGGTTCAGATCCCATATAGGGATGGCCAGTTTGCTCACTGGGTGAGCGTGGTGCTGACAACACCAAGTCAAGGGTTAAGATCCCCTTACCGGTCATCTTTTATAGAAAAAAAAAAAAAAAAAATCGATAGGTATCGGGCCAGCCCCGTGGATCACTTGGGAGAGTGCGGTGCTCGTAGCGCCGAGGCCGCGGGTTCAGATCCTATATAGGGATGGCCGGTGCGCTCGCTGGTTGAGCGTGGCACAGACAACACCGTGCCGAGGGTTGTAATCCCCTTACCGGTCAGGAAAAAAAATAAATAATTAATAGGTATTAGCTAAAATATTGGAAACTATTTATGATAATACAGTAATAAATACTGTGTGTTTCTTCCTTACCCCATTAAGGTCTGTCTCAGATATTTTGCCAAATATTTCCAAGCAGTTATGTTCTTAGTGCATCCAGCAAAATCTAAGACTCCAAATAACACCTCCAATGCCAGTTTATGGTGTTCTTCTTTTTCTGCAATAGTCATAATAGTTCAAGATTACATAAGATAACAAAGTGCACAAAACTGAAAAAAAATGCAGTTGATGAAATATTACTAAATCATAAGCCTTCTGGTTTGGTTGACAGTTTAAAACAATTCATTATGCTCATATTCACATGAGGAATCTGAAGAATTCAATAATTTAGTCATTCTAATGAGGTCACAGTGGTGAGTGATTCCTACATGAGTCATACTTCTCTACTTATATACTATGTAAAACATTATTTAAAGTACCTGCCCTATTTGGGCATTTTATATATGAGGATACTTCTAAAAGTTCATGGAAATATAGAATTAAAAGATCATGAATCTTTCCATGAACTTTTTTTTTTTTTTTTTTTTTTTTT
>NW_007732714.1:54460-68467 GCF_000696425.1 Galeopterus variegatus
TTATATATGAGGATACTTCTAAAAGTTCATGGAAATATAGAATTAAAAGATCACGAATCTTTCCATGAACTTTTTGAAGTACCCGCATATGCTGTCTTCTATTAGGAGGGACCTATGTCATTCTAGGACCAACTGGGTTTAGCCAGCTAGTTTCCTTCTATGAAGAAGTATGTTCTTTTTTATACTGAGTCCAGTAGGGATTAAAACGAAGTGAATTATATAAATTGAAGCCATTTCTCTTTTCCTAACTATTGCCTAACATTCTATAACAGGAGTTAACAAATTTTTCTGTAAAAGGCCTCACAGTAAATATTTTAAGCTTTGCGAGACATATAGTCTCTATCACAACTACATGATTCTGCCATTATAGTGTAAAAGCCGCCACAGACAATACATAAATGAATGGGCTTCAACAAAACTGGATCTATTAAAATGGGCAAATATTTCCAAGCACTTATAAGGGGTGGATTTGGCCCCTGGCCCGTAGTTTGCTGATCCCTAATCTATAGCTTGTCTTTACAAAGAGGTATAAAACAAAAATTATTTACCTGATTTTCTAAGTAATGTATGAAATTCTAACATTAGCTTATGAGATGGTACAATCTGATGCAAAATCTGGAAGAAAAAATAGCCCTGTCATTTCTACACACTGTAAAAGCATTTCTCAAATTTCAACCTACTTTCTAATCAAGTTCTTATTGTTTAATATGCTCTCAGTAAATGAATCAAGGACCTAAACCATACCTTGCTTTTATCTAGTTTCAATTTGGATATAGAAAGGCACTTTCACTAAAGGTATTTTTAAAAAATCCCTGCTAATAAGACAGTCAGGAGAATTGGGGGAAATGGATGGGGACTTATTATTTGCTTATACATGTCTATATTGTTTTCTGGATTTTTGCAGATCTATTATACTTCCTAATTGAGCATCCGAAATCTGAAAATCCAAAATCAAATATGCTTCAATAAGCATTTCCTTTGAGCATCACATTGGTGCTCATAAAGATTCAGATTCTGGAGGATTTCAGATTTTGGATTTCTGGATTTGGAATGATCACCCTGTACATTTCTCATTTCAACATATTTAATATGAAAAATGAAATCATTCTGTCTGCTTGCTGAGGTACTGTGACCTCACTGAAATGATTTCCGACAAAATGAAAAGTAAATATTCTTAATTTCTCTTAATAGCTTTGTAAAAGATCTATCACTTCAAGATCAATAATCAAGACCAATATACCAATACCAGAGAATATTACTGAAACTCAGTTCCTATTTGCATTTTTCTCATCATTTATAGATTTCTGTATATGGCTAACTTCACTTAGATTTTTAAAAATTTTTTTTATTGCAATATAACATATGTACTAGAAATGTATACAAATCACAAGTGTGCCATTCAACAAATTCTCACAAAATTAAACACACTCAGGAAACCATCACCCAGATCAAAAAACCAAACATTACCAGAGCTCTAAAAGTCTTTCATCAGTTTTGGAAAATTCTTAGCTATAAGCTCTTCAAATATTAGGGATTTTTTAATTTGTCTGTTTGCTTTTACACTGTTTTCTATGTCCTCTCCCAGAACTCCAATTACAAGTATGGTAGACCTTTTCACCAACTCCTTTGTATACTCTTTTCTGCACTTCAGAGACATACCATGTTTACAGTTGGGAAACCTCAATACTGTTGTCAGTTCTTTCAAAACTGATCTATAGATTCAAAATCTCAGCATGGTTCTTTTGTAGCAACAGACAAGCTGACTTTCAGATGTATATGGAGCCTGGAAGCAGCCAAGCGAGCATGCCCAGGGCCCTATGCAAGAAGCCAAGGGCTGCAGCCCCATCCACCTGGAAGCAGGCAAGAGAGCATGCCTGGGACCCTAGGCAAGAAGCTGAGAGCAGCACGCCCCACCCAAGAGCAGGTAAGAAAGCACTCTGAAAACACCACTTCCACAGGGGCGGCCCACCACAGCCACCTCCACAGCCACAGCTGCTGAAAAAGCAGTTCGAAGCCACAGCAGCAGCCACAGCAACTGTGCAGGAGGCCTGCCAGACACCTGACTGCACTGACACGAGAAGAGTCACCAGTGGAGACCGGAAAAAAAAGAGGACCTCTCTCTCCTCAAAGCCCACTCCAAAATAATAGAAGCAACTGCTCTACCAGATGACCAGACATCAACATAAATGTCTAGAGACGTAGTTAGAGATACTAGAAATATGAAAACCCAAGAAGACATGACACTACCAAAAGAATACAGTAATTTTCAAATACCAGAACTTATAGAGCAGGAAACCCTTGGAATGACTGGAAAGGAATTCTGAGCAACGATCTTAAGGAAACTCACCAAGATATGAGAAGACTCAGACAACATAATGAAATGAGAAAAAAAATCCGGATATGGAGGAAATTTACAAAGAGATTGATACCTTAAAAAAGAATGTAGCACAGCTCATGGAACTGAAAGATTCACTCAATGAAATAAACACCACAAGCAATAGCTTAAACAGCAGTTTAGAACAAGCAGAAGAAAGAATTTCTGATCTTGAAGACAGTCTTTCAGAAATAACCCAGGCAGATTAAAAAAAAAAAAGGAAAAAGAATTTTAAAAAGTGACAAAAATCTAATAGAGCTAGTGAACAACCTTCAGCACACAAACATTCAAATCACGGGTGTTCCAAAAGGGGAGGAAAAAGGAAAAGGCACTGGAAATGTACTGACTGAAATAACAAGGGAAAACTATCCAGGTATGGGGAGACACATGGACCTTCAGATCCAGGAGGCTCAAAGAACCTCAAACAGATTCAGCCCAAAAAGATTCTAAGACACATTACAGTCAAACTGGCAAAGCTCAAAGACAAACAGAATCTTAAAAGAAGCAAGAGAAAAGGATAAAATCACCTATCAGGGAGCCCCAATCAGACTAACAGCAGGCTTCTCAACAGAAACTCTATAGGCCAGAACCAAACAGCATGATATATTCAAAATACTAAAAGAAAAAAATTGCCAGTCAAGAATATTGTACCCAGCAAGGCTATCCTTCAGAAATGAGGGGAAAATAGCATATTTTCCAGACAAACAAAAGCTGTGGCAGTTCACCACCAGATGACCAGCCCTAAAACAAATCCTCAAGGAAGTCCTGCACCTGGAGTCCAGAAAATGATAATCACTAACACAAATATACAGAAAGAACAAAACCCACAGAACAAAAATGCAGACAAGAAAGAGAAAGAAACTAAATCTTACCACCACAAAAGCCACAGTGACAATGTAATAATGCCCCTACTTTAGTCCTGATTTTAGTAATTTTGGTCTTCTCTTATTTGTTGGTCTAGATAAAGGTTTGTAAAATTTTGTTTTTCTTTTTAAGTAATCAACTTTTGATTTTGTTGATTTTCTCTATTGTTTTTTAAATCCCTATTTCATATATTTCTGTTGTAATCTTTATTTCCTACTTATATTTGCTTTTGGTTTAGTTAGCTCTATTTTTTCTATTTTCGTAAGGTAGAAGTTCACATTACTGATTTGAGATTTTTCTTACTTTGAATATAGGTGCTTACAAGTATAAATTTTTCTCTAAACAATGCATGAGCCCTGCATCTATAAATTTTGATATGTTGCATCTTGATCTTTATCTCAAAGTACTCCTTATTTTCCCTGTGATTTTTCTATTTAGGAGAGTGTGGTTTAATTTCCACACATTTGTAAGTTTTCTAAATTTCCTTCTGCTATTGTGGTCAGAGAACATATTTTCTATGATCTAAGTTTTTTTAAAAAAAAGGAAAAAAGTTTTTAAAAACAGTTCATGGAAAGATTTCCATTATCTTTCAATTTTGTTTTTCCGCAACCCTTTTGAAGTGTGCTTGTGTTTATGTTGTTTTATTGATTTTTTATGCAATTTATGTTGCTAAACTTAGATATCTAATTTCTGTTCTTGATTTCTTTTTATTAAGTGGACTTGTTGATCTGCTTAGAAATTAAATTGCCTTTGAAAAGTTTATTCATCTTCCTCTGTTGAAATTAATTTGATATTTGCATGCTTTTGGAAGACTTTAGAGAGCTATCTCAAATAATGGAGAGAATATAAAATGAAATATGTAAATTTTAATAAGCTTTACATCTCCAGTTTTTGTGAAAATTTGAAGCCCTACTTTCTACAGAGTATTTTGTTATTCATCTGTTATTCAGTTTATGCATTTATTTGAATAAATGTGCATAGCCTTAAAAAATTTTCAAAATTCAAAAACATGTGTTGTTTGCTTGTTAAATGTAGTTAAAATCTTAATGGACTTGAATAAAATAAAAATAAATAAATAAAATGTATATGGAAAGTCAAAGGACCTAGAAAATCCAAAAACAATTTTGGGAAAGGACACATTTGCATGATTTTCATGATATGATCCCAAGACTTGTTATAAAGCTACAGTATTGTATAAGGATGGAAATATTACTACACATCACTAGAACACAATAGAGTCCATGTATGGCCAATTGATTTTCAACAGTAACCAATGTAACTCAATGGGAAAAGGTTAGTCTTTAATAGTGCTGAAACAACCATATGGAAAAACATGAACCTTGACCCTTACTTGACTCTGCACAGAAAAAAATTAGTTAAAACCTAAATGTAAAACTATCATTACTATCTTGGGGTAGGCAAAGATTTCTTACACAAAAAGCACTAATGATAAAAGAAAAAAATGCATAAATTTGGCTTCATCAAAATTAGAAATTTCTGCACTTTAAAAGACACTGTTAAGAAAAGACTCTGCACACAAAAGAATTAGTTAAAACCTAAATGTAAAACTATCACTACTATCTGGGGGTAGGCAAAGATTTCTTAGACAAAAAGCACTAATGATAAAAGAAAACAATGCATAAATTTGGCTTCATCAAAATTAAAAATTTCTACTCTTTAAAAGACACTGTTAAGAAAACAAAAAGGAAAGCCATAGTCAGGGACAAAAATATTCACAATGAATATACCTAACAAAGAATTTGTATCCAGATTACATAAAAAGCTTCCAACTCAATAAGAAGACAAATAACGCCCCCTAAAATTAGACAAAATATTAGAATAGATACATGACAAAAGAGGATATAGGAATGGCCTACAGACATAGACAGGATGCTCAACATCACTAGGAAAATGCAAATTAAAGCCACGATGAGATACTACCTCACATCCACTAGAATCATTATAATTAAAAAGACCTACAATACCAAATGTGGTGAGAACGTGGAGAAACTGAACTTTCATACACTAATGTGGAAATTTCTGTGGTACAGTCACTTCAGAAAACAACTGGACAATTTCTTAAGAATTTAAATATATACTTTCCTTACCAGCAATTCCACTCTTAGGTAGCTACTCAAGAAAAATGAAAATACACGTGCACACACAGACTTGTACATGAATGTTCTTAGCACCATTATTTGTAATAACTAAAAAGTAGACAGACATCCAGCAGATACTCAAGTTCTGCAGTTGGCCCTGCAGAACCCATGGAAACAAGAAGTTGGCCCTCCATACCTGAGGGTTCCAAATCCTATGAATACTGTATTTTCAATCAAAGGTTGGTTGAATCCTCGAATGCAGAACCCGTGAATATGGAAGGCCAACTGTATATTGAAAAACACCTGAGTGTAAGTAGATTTGCACAGTTCAAAACCATGTTGTTCAAGGGTCAGCTGTACATACTGTAAAGATTCCAATTATATGAAATTCTAGAAGAGGAAGAATTAATCTATGGTTACAAAAATCAGATCAGTAATCGCCGGGGGCCAGGAGTGTGTGGATACATTGGCTGCAAAAGGAAATAAGGGATTTTTGGGGGGTGATAGAAGTGTTCTGTATCTTGATCATCTCAGTAGTGTGTAGACATACACATTTGTTAAAATGCACCCAAGTGTACACTTAAAATAAGTGTGTCTTACTATATGAAAATTAAATTTTCAAAAATACGAACGCAGAGTCTTCCTACCAGAGTGGCAACGGGTTTCTGAAATTCCGATCCCCTCTCCTCAATCTCACTTGGGCAGAGGGAGGTGGTGGGGTTAGGGGAGGACTGCTGTGGAGGGTATCTGCCTGGAGCTTCCAGCTAGAACAAGTTTCTTTGTTTACCTCAGTGTACCACACCTATACTGTAACTTTCTATAGGTGCTATAATGTGAAAGTTGGAAAGCAATGACCTAAGAATGTTTTGAATTAGATCCCCAACCCTGTTTAAACATTGAAATAAAAATTCTATACCTTAAGCACACTTAGCAGTTTTTCCCTTGGTGCCGTCTCTCTCTTTAGAAAATTATATAAGTAGATATGGGCATTTGGATTTGCAGGGAACTTCTCGTCGTAGGCGTAATTGTTGAGCACCTCCCGGGCTCCATCCTTATCACCGTAGAATTCCAGCATCTATATAAAGTCAGTCATGAAATCTTAGCTAAATTCTGTAAGGTAGCTATATGAAAGGTAATACATAGCTTAACTTTACTGATGGGTACCAAAAAGTTATAGAATAGTACTGCATAGGGAAAAACAGTAATGTAAATTTTTGCTTCCACTCGCGTATGTTACCTGTGGAACACAGAAAACATCACTTATAACAAAGACCTACCGAATTTTTCCCATTTTTTCCTCATGATTATTTTGTTACTGAAAAATGCAGCAACTTCAACATAGGAACTATTCCTATAAAAAATGAAAGTCCTCAAAGCACAACACACTAATGACTGAAAATGTGATGCAATTAACTCAGTGCCCTACATAATTTCAGCTGCAAAAGGAGTACATGACATTTACAGTTCCTTTCATTTTGTTCCCATCCTTACATAGAAATTCCCAGATTCACTGGGATATGGTTTTGGAGATTAACCTCTGCAACACAATTATCACTTTAGCATTCATCAACTTGGGCCGGCCCGGTGGCACATCCTCTTCCCTTCTATATTCTACCAAAACATAAAAGGTCTTTTTGCTTTTCTTTTAAGCCCACCAAGTATAATACAGAAATTATATTTACAACTACATTACTATTTATTTTATAGATATTTGGTCATGACAGGTTACCCTGTAGTGAAAATAAAGAGTAAAATTTACAGTATACTAGTAAAATAAACAGAAATTATTCAGGCCAAAAAAGAGACACTGTATTTTTAAATTTTTTTTAACAATGTTTTCCATTAGTTTCCTTCTGATCAATAAAGATTAGGCATGCAGTCTTTGCACTGGCTCATGACAAAATGAAACTAAAAAATTTCATGAAAAGTCTACTTACCTCTACATAACTCTTCACAAAAGGGTCCCAAACTCCAGGAATTTGAATCAACGCACAAAGATTTACAGAGGTCTTCCAGCTGTGGTTGAGCATATTTCGGGTTGCTGTGCTATAAGCATAGTCATCCTTATCTGACCAAAGACAAAAGAATTTTTTAAGTCATTCAGTATTGAGATTTCTGTTAAATTAGTAATCAAAAAACTAAAAGTTCAGGTCCTGATGGCTTCACTGGTGAACTGTAACAAACATTTAAAGAAAAATACTAATTCTTCACAAACTCTTCCCAAAAGAACAGAAGGGAACACTTCCCAACTTATTCTATGAGGCCACTATTACCCTGATAGTAAAACCAGACAAAGACAACATAAGAAAACCTATACATCAGTATCTCTTCTCAACAAAATACTAGCAAACTGAGTACAGCAAAATATAAAAAAGATTATAAACCATGTCCAAGTGGAATCTATTCCAAGAATGCAAGGTTTGCTTAAGAGCTGAAAGTCAATTAATGCAAATAAAGACCTATTATCTAAACCAAAGCAATAGAATAATGGGCAAAAAGCCACATGATCATTTCAACAGAAGATACAGAAAAAGCATTTAACAAAATTTAATAACCCTTCATGATAAAAACACCCAACAATCTAGAATAGAAGAAACTTCCTCAGTCTGATAAAGGGCATCTATAAAAAATCCACAGCTAACATCAAACTTACTGATGAAAGACTGCATGTTTTTCCTCTAAAATCAGGAACAAGACAAGGATGTCCTCTTTCACTACTTACATTCATTACTGGAGGTCCTAGCCAGGACAATTAAGCAAGAAAATAACATAAAAGACATCCAGATTGGAAAGGAAGAAGTAAAACTATCTCTATTTGCAGATGATCTTGTACACAGAAAATCCTATGAATCCACTAAAAACTTATTGGAACTAATAAATGAGTTCATCAAGGTTACAGGGTACAAGATCAAGAAACAACAATTATATGCCAAGACACTTACAATAAACAATCAGAAAATGAAATTAAGAAAACAATGCCATTTGTAAAAGCATCAAAAAATGATAATACTTAGGTATAGATTTTATAGATGAGATGCAAAATTACACTCTGAAAAGCAATACTGTTGAAAGAAATTTTAAAAGACCTAAATAAATGGAAAGACACTTCACGTTCATGGGTAAAAAGACTTACTACTGTTAAACTGATCTACAGATTCATGTAACTGCTATCAAAATTCCAGCTGGCCTTCTTCCACAAACTGACAAACTGATTCTATGAGGGGGTCTTTAAAAAGTTCATGGAAAGATTTGTACTGTCTTTCAATTCCATTTTTCCACAAACTTTCTTAAGTATTCTCAAATAATTCATATGAAAAATGCAAGGAACCGAGAATAGTCAAAACAATCATTAGAGAAGGACAAAGTTGGAGGATGCACACCAGGACTTCAAAAGTGACTACAAAGCTACAGTAATCCATACTGTATGATATAAGCATAAGGATATACATACACAGATCAACAGAAGAAAAGTCAGAGTACAGAAGTAAACCTTCACATTCTGGGGCAACTGACTTTCAATAAGGGTGCTAAGACAATTCAATGGAAAAATACCAGACTTTTCAATAAATGTGCTGGAAAAACTGGATATGGTCATGCAAAATAGTAAAGTCAGACACTACTTACCCTACATCATATACAAAAATTAACCCAAAATGGATCAAAGACCTAAAATTTTTTTTTTTCCTTTTTGTCTTTTTTCATGACCGGCAACGGATCGCAACCCTCAGTGTCACGCCTGGACCGGACCAGGACCGGCAACGGGATCGCAACCCTCGGTGTTGCGCCCATACCTCGCTCAGCCAGTGAGCAGCCGGTCTGTATGTGGGATCCGAACCCTCGGCGGGAGCGCCACCGTGCTCCCAAGCGGCGCACTGTAGCAGTGCGCCACCGGGCCGGCCCCAAAGACCTAAAATTTAAGAGCTAAACCTATAAAACTCAGAATAAGTAGAAATATTTCTGACCGTGGATGGTTTCTTAGACATGACACCAACAGCTTGTACAACAAATGAAAAAACGGATAAATCATTAGACTTCACCAAAATTAAAAACTTATGTGCTTCAAAGAACATCATCAAGAAAATAAAAGACAATCGACAGAATAGGAGAAAGTATTTACAAATCACTTACATACCTGATATATATGACAAGAGACTTCTATGTACATTTTATGAAGAACTCTTACAACTAAATAATTTAAAGTAATTCAATTAAAATACGAGCCAAAGATCCAAATACAAATTTGTACAAAAGATATACGAATGGCCAATAAATGCATGAAAAGATGCTCAATATCATTAGCCTCTAGGGAAATGCAAATCAAAACCATGAGATACCACTTAACACCCTCTAGGATGGCTATAATGAAAAAGATAACAAGTGTTGCTGAAGAGGTACAGAAATTAGTACCCTCATAAACTATAGGTAGACATATAAAATGGTACAGCTGCTTTGGAAAACAGTCCAGTGGTTCCTCAAAAGGATAAACATGGTTTATGACCCAGAAATTTCACTCTTACTATACATACCCAAGAGAAACAAAAACATATGTTCACGCAAAAACTTGTATATGAATATTCATAGCAATGTTATCCAAGATAGCCAAAAACTAGAAACAACTCAAATGTCCACCACCTGATGAATGGATACCTAAAATGTGGGATATCCATACAACAGAGAATTATTCAACAATAAAAAGGAATGAAGTATAGTTACATACTACAACATGGATGAACCTTAAAAACATGCTAAGTGAAAAGAAGCCAGTCACTAAAGACCGTATATTATATGATTCCATTTGTACAAAATGTCCGCAATAGGCAAATGCACAGACAAAGTAGATTAGTAGTTGCCTAGGATTAGGGGAATTGGGAAGGAATGAGGAGTACAGGGTTTCTTCCTGAGGTGATAAAAATGTTCCAAAATTGATTGTGGTGATGGATGCACAACTCTGAATATACTAAAAACCACTGAAGATTTTAAGAGGGTAAAGTTGTATGGTATCTGAATTATATATCAAGTCTCAAAAAAGGGGTTATTTGGGAAAAAAAAAAAAAAAAACACAAGAGTACTACACCCAACAAATTGTCTAATAAATATTGAGACTACAGACAAAAGAAAACTCTAATCAGACTACCAATGCAGTATAAATTGGTAACCACTTTGGAAAGAGTTTAGCATATTATATACTAAAGTTGAATTACACATTCTCTATGACAACAATTCTTTTTTTTTTTTTTTTCCCAAATAACCCCTTTATTGAGACTTGATATATAATTCAGATACCATACGAATTTACCTTCTTAAAATCTTCAGTGGTTTTTAGTATATTCAGAGTTGTGCATCCATCACCACAATCAATTTTGGAACATTTTTATCACCTCAGGAAGAAACCCTGTACTCCTCATTCCTTCCCAATTCCCCTAATCCTAGGCAACTACTAATCTACTTTGTTTGTGGATTTGCCTATTGCGGACATTTTGTACAAATGGAATCATACAATATACGGTCTTTAGTGACTGGCTTCTTTTCACTTNTCCGGTATGGGCGCGACACTGAGGGTTGCGATCCGTTGCCGGACACGAACAAAGACAAAAAAAAAAAGGAAAAAAAAAACAAAAAAACAATCATTAGAGAAGAACAAAGTTGGAGGATGCACACTAGGACCTCAAAAGTGACTACAAAGCTACAGTAATCCATACTGTATGATATAGGCCTAAGGATATACATACACAGATCAACAGAAGAAAAGTCAGAGTACAGAAGTAACCCTTCACATTTTGGGGCAACTGATTTTCAATAAGGGTGCTAAGACAATTCAATGGAAAAATAACAGACTTTTCAATAAATGTGCTGGAACAACTGGATATGGACATGCAAAATAGTAAAGTCAGACCCTACCTACCCTACATCATATACAAAAATTAACCCAAAATGGATCAAAGACCTAAAATTTAAGAGCTAAACCTATAAAACTCAGAAGAAGTAGAAATATTTCTGACCATGGATGGTTTCTTAGACATGACACCAAAAGCTTGTACAACAAATGAAAAAACAGATAAATTATTAGACTTCACCAAAATTAAAAACTTATGTGCTTCAAAGGACATCATCAAGAAAATAAAAGACAATCGACAGAATAGGAGAAAGTATTTACAAATCACCTACATACCTGATATATATGACAAGAGAATTCTATGTATATTATATGAAGAACTCTTACAACTCAATAATTAAAAGTAATTCAATTAAAATACGAGCAAAAGATCCAAATACAAATTTCTACAAAAGATATACGAATGGCCAATAAATGCATGAAAAGATGCTCAATATCATTAGCCCCTAGGGAAATGCAAATCAAAACCATGAGATACCACTTAACACCCTCTAGGATGGCTATAATGAAAAAGATAACAAGTGTTGCTGAACAAATTATTACACTTCACCAAAATTAAAAACTTATGTGCTTCAAAGGACATCATCAAGAAAATAAAAGACAATCGACAGAATAGGAGAAAGTATTTACAAATCACTTACATACCTGATATATATGACGAGAGACTTCTATGTACATTATATGAACAACTCTTACAACTCAATAATTAAAAGGAATTCAATTAAAATACGAGCAGAAGATCCAAATACAAATTTCTACAAAAGATATACGAATGGCCAATAAATGCATGAAAAGATGCTCAATATCATTAGCCCCTAGGGAAATGCAAATCAAAACCATGAGATACCACTTAACACCCTCTAGGATGGCTATAATGAAAAAGATAACAAGTGTTGCTGAAGAGGTACAGAAATTAGTACCCTCATAAACTACAGGTAGACATATAAAATGGTACAGCTGCTTTGGAAAACAGTCCAGTGGTTCCTCAAAAGGATAAACATGGTTTATGACCCAGAAATTTCACTCTTACTATATATACCCAAGAGAAACAAAAACATATGTTCATACAAAAACTTGTATATGAATATTCATAGCAATGTTATCCAAGATAGCCAAAAATTAGAAACAACTCAAATGTCCACCACCTGATGAATGGATACCTAAAATGTGGGATATCCATACAACAGAGTATTATTCAACAATAAAAAGGAATGAAGTATAGTTACATACTACAACATGGGTGATCCTTAAAAACATGCTAAGTGAAAAGAAACCAGTCACTAAAGACCGTATATTATATGATTCCATTTGTACAAAATGTCCACAATAGGCAAATGCACAGACAAAGTAGATCAGTTGTTACCTAGGATTAGGGGAATTGGGAAGGAATGGGGAGTACAGGGTTTATTTTTGAGGTGATAAAAATGTTCCAAAATTGATTGTGGTGATGGATGCACAACTCTGAATATACTAAAAAAAACCACTGAAGATTTTAAGAAGGTAAATTCGTATGGTATCTGAATTATATATCAAGTCTCAATAAAGGGGTTATTTAAAAAAAAAAAAAAAACACAAGAGTACTACACCCAACAAATTGGCTGATATAAACTCTGTCAATAACAAATATTGAGACTACAAACAAAAGAAACTCTAAGCAGACTACCAATGAAGTATAAATTGGTAAACACTTTGGAAAGAGTTTAGCATATTATATAATAAAGTTGAATTGCACATACTCTATGACAACAATTCTACTCCTAGAAATGCATGCTTATGTGCATCAGTATACAGAAATTAACAGGAGTTAATTTCAAAGCATTATTTATAATAGTCCCAAACTATAATAACCTAAATGGCCATCAATAATGGAATGAATGAAATATTTTGTAGCAATAAAAATGAATAAACTAGAGCTACATTCAACAATATGTACACACCTTAAAACCAACCATGAATAAAATATGCATGACTCAAAAGAATATATACAGTATGGATCCAAATTTAACATTCAGATATAGGCAAAACTAAATTACATTGTTTATGGATACATACACGAATAGAAAGAGTATAATGAAAAGCAATGGAGTGACTACCATATAAGTTAGGACAGTGATTTTCTTGAGACGGAATGGGAGGGAGTGTAATGAAGAAGGAACAAATGGAAAACTTTTAGGGGTCGGCCCGGTGGCGCACTGCTACAGTGCGCCGCTTGGGAGCGCGGTGGCGCTCCCGCCGAGGGTTCGGATCCCACATACAAACCGGTTCCCGCTCACTGGCTGAGCGAGGTGTGGGAGCAACACTGAGGGTTGCGATCCATTGCCGGACACGAAAAAAGACAAAAAGGAAAAAAAAAAAAAAGAAAACTTTTAGGTTAGGGTAAGAGCAATGTTGTGTTCCTTAATCTGGGTGGTAGTTACATGGATGTTTATTTTTAATTCATTCATTATATCACACATTCGTTTTATACACCTTTTCCGTATATGTTACATTTCATAATCTTAAAGGTTTAAAAGGAAAGTTATTCAAGTCTCTCAAAAGCAACAACTAATAAAAGCACAAGATACCTCAAACCAGAAAGAGGCACTGGTATTCTTTCCCCAGTGGATCAACTGAGTATGCATCAACATGGACTTGGAAATGAGGGGATGAGCGGAAAGTAAATAAGAAATAAAATGGAAAAACCTCTTAAAAAGAAAAAAAAAAAAAAGAAAACTTTTAGGTTAGGGTAAGAGCAATGTTGTGTTCCTTAATCTGGGTGGTAGTTACATGGATGTTTA
>NW_007732714.1:68477-72063 GCF_000696425.1 Galeopterus variegatus
ACACAAGAGTACTACACCCAACAAATTGGCTGATGTAAACTCTGTCAATAACAAATATTGAGACTACAGACAAAAGAAAACTCTAATCAGACTACCAATGCAGTATAAATTGGTAACCACTTTGGAAAGAGTTTAGCATATTATATACTAAAGTTGAATTACACATACTCTATGACAACAATTCTCCTCCTTGAAATGCATGCTTATGTGCATCAGTATACAGAAATTAACAGGAGTTAATTTCAAAGCATTATTTATAATAGTCCAAAACTATAATAACCTAAATGGCCATCAATAATGGGATGAAATATTTTGTAGCAATAAAAATGAATAAACTAGAGCTACATTCAACAATATGTACACACCTTAAAACCAACCGTGAATAAAATATGCATGACTCAAAAGAATATATACAGTATGAATCCAAATTTAACATTCAGATATAGACAAAACTAAATTACATTGTTTATGGATACATACATGAATGGAAAGAGTATAATGAAAAGCAACGGAGTGACTACCATATAAGTCAGGACAGTGATTTTCTTGAGACAGAATGGGAGGGAGTGTAATCAAGAAGGAACAAATGGAAAACTTTTAGGTTAGGGTAAGAGCAATGTTGTGTTCCTTAATCTGGGTGGTAGTTACATGGATGTTTATTCTTAATTCATTCATTATATCACACATTTGTTTTATACACCTTTTCCGTATATGTTACATTTCATAATCTTAAAGGTTTAAAAGGAAAGTTATTCAAGTCTCTCAAAAGCAACAACTAATAAAAGCACAAGACTGCTGTACATTTCATAATCTTAAAGGTTTAAAAGGAAAGTTATTCAAGTCTCTCAAAAGCAACAACTAATAAAAGCACAAGATACCTCAAACCAGAAAGAGGCATTGGTATTCTTTCCCCAGTGGATCAACTGAATATGTATCAACATGGACTTGGAAATGAGGGGATGAGGGGAAAGTAAATAAGAAATAATATGGAAAAACCTTTTAAAAAGAAAAAAAAAATGCAGATCCCTAAGTATAAATTGGGTGTGAATTTACTATAGAAGGAGGTGGGGCCGGCCCAGTGGCGCACTCAGTAGAGTGCGGCGCTTGGGAGTGCAGCGGCGTTCCCACCGAGGGTTCGGATCCCATATAGAGTCCAGTCCGCTCACTGGTTGAGCGCGGTGCGGGCGCAACACCGAGGGTTGCGATCCCATTGCCGGTCGCGGTACGGGCGTGACACCGAGGTTTGCGATCCCGTTACCGGTCACGAAAAAAAGACAAAAAGGAAAAAAAAAAAAAAAAGAAGGAGGGGCCAGTCACCAAGAGCATCAGACCCAACAGAGACACAGCTATAGCAGCAAGAAAAAAATCCCAAGATGACTGAGCACAAGTGCACATATTACATTCTAATGTTTGGTTATAAAAACTAGTCCTAACTTTTTTCCTCATTAAATACACATTAGAAATTAGAGATCACCTAAAAACCTCCATATATTATCTCCTCTTTATCTCTTCTTGTTACAGAACTAAGTGTCAGCTACAGTAAGGTACCGAATCATCTATCCATGGGAGTGATGGTATAAATGCCATGTTCCAACTGCTTTAATCATTAGAAATCTGCTTGAGTTCTACCTAACCATGTGCAAGAAAATACTGATTTTAAAACTCACCTAATCAATTCATATCAGTAAGCTTTTCTTTTTTTTAAAAAAAGAAAGAAATACCATACCACAAATCATGGCAAGGTTAACAAAAGAAATAGAGGACAGATACGAGACACCAAAAAATTAGTCTAAATGGGAAGACACAACATAAAATACACCTGAAAAAACTTAGAACAATTAGAAAGCAAGAGATTAAGAGCCAAATAATACAGGCTGAACATGCAGCTGATACATGAGGTGTAAAGTATAAGAATAAAGGGGCTGGGGCAAACACAAATGATATAACACTGCCCCTGTCATCAAAATTTTCAATCTAGTGAAGAAGACACATGAAATAATTAACAGCATGTAAATGAGAGCTAAATTATGTAAACTTACAAACAGAAGACAGTGTGATACAGTGAACAAAACAATGGGCTTTAAAGACAGAGTGCCCTAGTTCTCATGGCACTTAAACAGTAAATAAACCTGAGTAAATTATTCACCTTTTGAGAGTCTCATATATTACATGTAACAATTATTATTGACCCTTCAGAAGGGTATTCTCGAGGATTAAATTAGATAATATTTACATGCAACCTAATGCCTAGGTTGGCCCATAACAGACAATCAATCAATATAAACTACAGGTTAAGTATCCCTTATCTGAAATTCTTGGGACCATAAGCATTTCAGATTTTAGAAAATCTGTATTATACTTACTGCTTGAGCATGCCAAATCTGAAAATCCAAAGTCCAAAATGCTCCTGTGAGCATTTCCTTTGAGCGTCATGCTGGCACTCAAAAAGTTTTAGACGTTGAAGGTTTCAGATTTCAAATTTTTGGATTAGGGATGCACAACCTGTATTTTATACATGTTATATAAGCTCAGAGAAAGCATCTTGATAAGAGGTTTTAAAGAATGGTTTCAGTTCAGATAGAAAGGAAACTATCTCTGACATAGGAGAAGCAATAAGAACAATCACACAGAGAGAAGAGGCAAGATAGCTGACTAGAGGGGTCTGGCTCTAGTACCCTCCCATCCCCCCACCCCCAATAAAGAGACCAAACAGCAAACAAATACATTTCAACCAAACCGCCTAAAGAAATATGCTGCAGAGCACCAGGAGAGTGATGAAATCCTTGTGAAGTGTGGAAGACAGGAATAGTGCCACAGAGAGCACAGCAAGGCATCCAGCCTCTGCCCTGCTGCAGAGACCAGCTCAGAGTCAGGCGGAGAGGTAAGCTAGAAAAAAAACCCAGCTGTTTCCACTGCCACCACAAACGTCTGTGATCCCTGCCACAAGAGAGTCCCCCAATCCTTTCAGGACCCAAACCCAGTTGGAGAATAGGTGGGAATTTCTGCAGCTGCATGGTATCATAGTAGAAACCTAGGGAGAAGAACCCCCATTCCCACACTAAGTGGCTATGGCACAGCGCAGTCTCGAAACCACATCTGTGGTTAAAGTATGCATGCCCCAGTCCCAGTGAAACTGACTTCATTTATCCAGAAGCCCCATCTATATTCTACCACATTCACAAGGTCACCAGCAAGGCCATGACCCTGGCTGCCTGGAGCCTAGGCCAGAGAGAAAGACCGCACCCCCAGCACCTGAATTCACATGGCACCCTTTCCTTCCCAGAAGAGCAGGCAGACCTCTGAGTGGAATAGCTTCCAATCAGTAGCTATTTCCCACATTCGTGTGCACCCACCCTGCACAGCTTACAGACTAACTGAACCCATAGGTGCCCACTCTGGCCAGAAGCCAGCCGAGCAATAGCTCCTCCTCCCCTTGCAGTCCTCTACAATGCCATCAGGGCCTGCTGCTTCCTTGCAGACTTGCTGCAGGCTCAACAGCTGATCTGGCAGCCTTCCATAGAGCTGCCAGGTCCTGCAACACTAGTGTACACCTACTCCCTGACCAACAGTGGATTGGGTAGCAGCT
>NW_007732714.1:72073-78785 GCF_000696425.1 Galeopterus variegatus
GGTTAAGTATCCCTTATCTGAAATTCTTGGGACCATAAGCATTTCAGATTTTAGAATATTTGTATTATACTTGAGCATGCCAAATCTGAAAATCCAAAGTCCAAAATGCTCCTGTGAACATTTCCTTTGAGCGTCATGCTGGCACTCAAAAAGTTTTAGATGTTGACGGTTTCAGATTTCAAATCTTTGGATTAGGGATGCACAACCTGTATTTTATACATGTTATATAAGCTCAGAGAAAGCATCTTGATAAGAGGTTTTAAAGAATGGTTTCAGTTCAGATAGAAAGGAAACTATCTCTGACATAGGAGAAGCAATAAGAACAATCACACAGAGAGAAGAGGCAAGATAGCTGACTAGAGGGGTCTGGCTCTAGTACCCTCCCATCCCTCCACCCCCCAATAAAGAGACCAAACAGCAAACAAATACATTTCAACCTAACCAACTAAAGAAATATGCTGCAGAGCACCAGGACAGTGATGAAATCCTTGTGAAGCATGGAAGACAGGAATAGCGCCATAGAGAGCACAGCAAGGCATCTAGTCTCTGCCCTCCTGCAGAGACCAGCTCAGAGTCAGGTGGAGAGAGATAAGCTGGGGAAAAAAACCCAGCTGTTTCCACTGCCACCACAAACGTCTGTGATCCCTGCCACAAGAGAGTCCCCCAATCCTTTCAGGACCCAAACCCAGTTGGAGAATAGGTGGGAATTACTGCAGCTGCATGGTATCATAGTAGAAACCTAGGGGGAAGAACCCCCATTCTCACCCTAAATGCCTAAGGCACAGCTCAGTCTCGAAACCAAATCTATGGTTAAAGTATGCATGCCGCAGCCCCAGTGAAACTGACTTCATTTATCCAGAAGCCCCATCTATATTCTACCACAATCACATGGGCACCAGCAAGGCCATGACCCCGGCTGCCGGGAGCCTAGGCCAGAGAGAAAGACCACACCCCCAGCACCTGAATTCACATGGCACCCTTTCCCTCCCAGAAGAGCAGGCAGACCTCTGAGTGGAATAGCTTCCAGTCAGTAGCTATTTCCCACAGTCGTGTGTACCCGCCCTGCATAGCTTGCAGACTCACTGAACCCACAGGTGCCCACTCCGGCCAGAAGCCAACCCAGCAATGGCTCCTCCTCCCCTTGCAGCCCTCCACAATGCCATCAGGGCCTGCTGCTTCCTTGCAGACTTGCTGCTGGCTCAACAGCTGATCCGGCAGCCTCCCATAGAGCTGCCAGGTCCTGCAACACTAGTGGATTGGGTAGCAGCTTTTCCTCCCAACAGCAGGCCTCTACAGAGCCACGGGGTCCTGCAGCATCCATGCAGGCTTGTTCCAGGCTTAACAGCTGATCCAGTGTACCTCTACAGAACTGCCAGGCCCTGCTGCACCATTGTATACCTGCTCATTGACGAACAGAAGATTGGGCAAGGGCTTTGACCCTCCATAGCAGGCCTCTACAAAGCTACTGGGCCCACAGCCACAACCACCCTACCCAGTGTCACCCACCCCAACAAGACATTCCCAAGGGCACCACAAATAATAAAATAGAAAGGAACAAAATAAATATAAAACAACCATAAAAATTAATAACATGGCAGGAGTAAGGCAATACCTTTCAATAATAACACTGAATATAAATACAGACTGGCTGAATGGATTAAAAAAGACTAGACCCAACTATGTGATGCCTGCAAGATACTCACTTCATCAGTAAAGATACACATAAACTAATATTGAAGAGATGGAAAAAGATATTCCATGCAGATGGAAACCAAAAACGAGGAGTAGCTATACTTACACTGGATAAAACAGACTTTAAACCAAAAACTATAAAAAGAGACAAAGGTTACTACATAGTGATAAAATGATCATTTGGCAAGAGGATATAACAATCATGAATATATATGCACCCAACATCATCAGAGCACCCAGATGTATAAAGCAATTATGATTGGATCTAAAGGGATAGATAGAACCAAATACAATAGTAGTTGGGAACTCCATCCCTCTCTCAGCATTGGAGAGATCATCTAGACAAAAAATTAGCAGGGAAATATTGGATTTAAAACTGCACCATAGACCAAATGGACTTGATAGATATTTACTTGGAAATATTCTGCACTTTAGACCAAAAGGACTTGACAGACGTTTACAGAACATTTCACTCAACAACTGCAGAAGACACATTTTTACCATCAGCACATTGAAACAAAAAAGCTCCCACGCAGCAAAGGAAACAATAAACAAAGCAAAGAGACAACCTGGGGAATGGGAGAAAATACTTGCAAACTACAAATCTGAAAAGGGAATAATATCCAGAATACACAAGGATCTCAATAATAAAGTTTTTAAGGGATGTTTTCAAGATGGTGGAACAGATGATCCCCAGCATCACTATCTCCCACAACTGATCAACATACAACTATTAGAAAGTAAAGACTTAATCCTAGTATCACTGGAGCTTGGGGAAAGAGGAGAGACCCACAGAGTTCATGAAGGTAGGAGAAGCCTCAGTTAGAGAAAGAAGGTACCATTCCAACTGTTTTGAGCCCTGGCCAATTTAGGGCCAGCCACCGTGAGCACACAGAGCAGGACCTGGCAAAGCCACAGCCGTGCCCTTTGCATGAATGTGTCTGGAGTCTGCGGGGGAGAAGAGGAACTAAAAGTGTACCATACCAGCTTTCAGGCTAATGAGACCACTGACACGGTTCCTGTGTACCCACATGGGAGCCAGGTGCCCCAGCTGACCAAAAATAGGAGTCACCCAGAGGCCAGTGAGTCACTGCAAGAGACAACTTGCAAAGCTCACCTCACGGGAGGTGTTTACTTAGAGTTGGGGTGGGAGGGAGGCTGGCCCACCAGAGGAACACTGGAGCACAGCATGGGCAGCTGATCTGCCTTCCAGTCAGCACAGGCCCACTCACTGGAGACTAGTCAGGGAAACAGGACTGCAGGGGGTGCAGTTTGCTGAAAAGACTAAGTCCTGGGGCCGGCCCGGTGGCACACTGCTACAGTGCGCCGCTTGGGAAGTGCGGCGGCGCGGAGCGCCGAGGGTTCGGATCCCACGTGCAGACCGGAGGCTCACTGGCTGAGCGAGGAGTGGGGGCAACACCGAGGGTTGCGATCCCGTTGCCGGTCCCGGTCCGGTACGGGCGCGACACAGAGGGTTGTGATCCGTTGCGGGTCACGAAAAAAGACAAAAAAAAAAAAAAAGACTAAGTCCTGGGCCAGAATTTCCACAAGCCCAGGTGTATCTGACCTCATAAGACCTGGATGAGATTAAAAGGTCAACAATTAAAACCTGAGCTGCACAAAAGACTTCTCCAGAGAATCAGCAGCAAGGCAGCAATTTAGCTCAACCACAGGGCTCAGGTGCTGGTCCCCACAGGAAGTTCCACCAATTGTGGAATTAACCAAAGGACAACAAATTAGTTTCAGTGCAGAGTTTAAGTGGTGGTGGTAGGTAATAATTCAACAAAAAACTGGAAGAAAAAAAAAAAGATTAGAATCTCTGATATCCAGTAAAGGTGTAACAGCATCAAAGAACACCTATATAACCTAGAAGAGGTAGCAGTCTCCTCAAATGCCCAGCATCAATGAAAAGACAAAAAGATTGAGAAAGAACAGAGAAATATGACACCAAAGGAAACAAACCAAGCACCGGCAACAGACCCAGAGGAATAGCAGATTTATGAAATGCCTAACAGAGAATTCAGACTAATCCTCTTGAAGATGTTCAGAGAGTCACAAGAAAATACAGGTACAAAATTAAATGACAATCTGGAAAACAATCCAGGAGCAGAATGAGAAACTTGACAAAGGAATCAATTAAAAAAAAAAAAAAGAAATTCTAGAAACAAAGAATACATTATCTGAACTGAAAAACTCGATGGAAAGCTCCAAAAGCAGACTTGACCAAACAGAGGAAAGAATCAATGAGGTAGAAGATAAAACATAGGGGGCCGAGCCCATGGAGCACTCGGGAGAGTACGGCGCTGGGAGCGCAGCAGCGCTCCCGCCGCGGGTTCGGATCCTAAAAGGAAAAAATAAGAGCTAAATCCTAGGAGCCAAGGGATCTCCGTCAAGAGGAAAGAAGCCTTGGCTAAAGAAAGCACAATAAGAGAAGTGCTGATTCAAATGGATTCCCAAGACTACACCATCCAACATTCCAGCATACTAATAACTGCTTCTTTTATATATTTTTACAGGGAATTTATCCCATAGGAAAACTTGCTTGTATTTACATTAAATAAAAACGGAGGGAAATGCTCTGTTTGAAACCTGATAGAGTTTGGATGTGTTGTCCCCACCAAAACTCCTGGGGAAATCTGATCGCCAATGTGGCAGTGCTGAAAGCTGTTCGAATCATGGGGGTGGATCCACCATGCTCTCTCTGGGGGAGGAGGGGTAGTGAGTAAGTCATTGCACTGTTAGTTCCTGTGAGAGCTGGTTGTTTAAAAGACCCTGGTACGTCCCTCTCTCTCTCTTGCTTCCTCTCAGCATGTGATCTGCTTGTACCTGCCAGCTGCTGCCATTTTCCACCACGAGTAGAAGCAGCCTGAGGCCCGTGCCAGATGCAGCTGTCCCAGAATCATGAGCCAAATAAACCTCTGTTCTTTATAAATTACTCAGTCTCAGGTACTTCTGTTATAGCAACACCAACAGACTAATACAAAACAAATCACACAATCAATTCTATTAGGAATTGTTTCAACGCAATTTAACAGAAACTTCTTGAACACTTCCTAGGTATGAGCTTCTCAATGATAGAGACCGCATCTTCTTTATCTATGACCCCCCAATATTTAACCAATGATATAAACACTCAGTAAGTATTGCTGAAAAAAATGTTTATCTACCACAATACAGGCTATCTATTATTAGTTCAAAAGCAAAGAATTCTAAAAGAAAACAGAATCTATTTCTTATTTCTTTTTTGCTTACAGCCTAAAAGAAAAAATTCACATATTCCTATCTTGAAAATTGAACCAGCCTGGTTATTCATTTTGTATCCATACTGAATCTTATCACCTCCTTGCATTAAAGTTACAATGGTTCTATATTTTACTTACCTACAGTTTCTATACGCTTTTGAAGCCAAGGAATATGCATTCCTGTACCAGAAAGCACAGACGTTTCCACTTGCTCATCCTGTCACAGGCCTCGTCAATTCTTCACTGAAATCACTCATATCTATACTAAATTAAGAATGTCAGTTACTTTCCATATATCTTAATCCACAGGCTTCTGAGTTGTACCAAAAAAAAGCCATCTTTTTATCTAATAAATATCATTTTATCAACAAAATGTATTGCACCTGGTAGCTCTTAAAGTTAAAAAATTTAATTATGTCAGCAACAGACAAAATCAATGATCCATTCAAAAATAAAGATAAGATATCGGCCCTCTAATTAAAAAAAAAAAAACTTCAAGTCTAAAGGAAGAAACAACAAAATGCATAGTAAGAAAACAATCCTAAGTACAATAAGAATAATAATAGTAGCTAATATCTACTGAGCCCTTACCACACATCGGGCGTATAAATAATCTAGTTTAATCCCCACAGCAATCCTGAGGGAGGTACTATTTTCTTCCATGTTCATGTTGAAAAAAACTGACAGTGAAATTATGTAACCTGCCCAATGTTGCAAAAAAGGTGAGGACAACATCATAGGAAGTAGAACACCAAAGTACCTGGTATGACTAGAATTTGGGAGGGGTGGAGCAGGGGGCGGAAGGCAGGCAGAGGTGCCAGCGGGAAACGACACCTAGAAAAAAGGTCATGTGCCGGGCTGAGCTTAGACTCCACTCTCAGGATGCTCAGGTCCCCTCTCCCCCATTCACTCTCAAGATGCTCAGGTCCCCTCTCCCCCATTCCCCATAGCACATCGAGTATTAGTGCTGCTAACACTAGCCCCGAGAATTTCTCTCGTTTTCCCTCTTCCCTGCAATCCTACAGCTCTACGCTAACACAACGCACCTTCAAACTGTGCCTGGATTAGTGCTTTAGCTTTCTAACTAGTTACCCGACCTCAAATTTTGCTTCTCCACACTCCAGACAGAGTAAACCTTTTAAAACCAAGCTCTATAGTTAGGAGCATGAGTTTGAAATAACACCCGAGTTTCAATGTGACCGACCCCGTACGGTACGTTGGAAAGTCGTTATACAAATCCTCCCTCCCCGAGTCCTCAAGGACCCTCACTGGTGTTACGCAGCTCCACGCCCGCCCTCTCTCGTTCCCAGTACTGCAGGTCTCAGGACCTCAGGAGGAAGCTACAGGAAGAGCGCACAGCCCTTCCCGTTCCACTCTAGCCACAGGAACCACGGACGTCGCGCGCCAACGTCCTACCCGTCTACAGCCGAAGCCGCTCAGTAAGACTCGACTCCGCCTCTCGACCCCGGAACCGCGCGAGGACCCCGCCGGAAGCGAGCCGCGCGCTGCGTGCGAGCATGCGCAACGCCCGCTGTGGGCGACCGGCCGCAGCGCGGCGCCTCGACTCCGGAAGTGGCCTGGGGCCGTGACCCGGGAGTGACGGTCGGCGTCTTCTTTCCATGGGTTTGGCCCATATCTGACACGCTCGTGTGTCCCAGCCGGAAAATGGGAGACGTTCATTGCAAATGGAGATTGTGGCAAGAGGACGGCGGCTAGAAAAGAGGTGCCGTCTTTTTTTTTTTTTTTTTTTTTTAAAAAAAGGCCCGGAAGGGGGTTTT
>NW_007732714.1:78795-85801 GCF_000696425.1 Galeopterus variegatus
TCTTTAATTAACTATTCCTTATTTACCCAACCTTCAATCATAGTATAAAACACTTAGAAATATGTCTCTAGTTTCAAAGGAAATTTTAAAACTCAGTAAAAACGTCATCTTTGTTTAATACCTACTGAAAGTGTAACAAAGACATATTTATTCTGAGCTCTTCCTAATTCTTTAAAATATTTCTTATATAGTACTTTCATTTTAAGGCCCACCTGGAAACAGTTGAATGTCATAAGCTTAAATTGAAGAAATATAAAAACTTTAGAATTTGTATAAGGTTGTCTATTAAGCGTCTTTTTTTTTTTTTTTTTTAAAGATGACCGGTAAGGGGATCTTAACCCTTGACTTGGTGTTGTCAGCACCACGCTCACCCAGTGAGCGAACCGGCCATCCCTATATGGGATCCGAACCCATGGCCTTGGTGTTATCAGCACCACACTCTCCCGAGTGAGCCACAGGCCGGCCCAAGAGGTGCCGTCAAAAGAGCAGAATGTCACTTTACCCGAGAAAGTCACCGTGCGATTGCCCCTCGGTTTCTACTCGGCTCCAGGCTCGCCGCACGAGCGGAGGCGTAGCTGGTGGCTCTGACAAGACAGAGCGATGCATAGCCTTTCATTGTTTTCTTGAAAGCTCACCTCTCTTTTATGACAATTTTAGCTTTGGGTTTAAGTGACTTGACTGTCTTCTCCATAGTTTGGGCAAGAATCTCTTTTTCCCGCTCAGCGGGGGTTGTTCTTTGGACCTGTCTGGGGTTAACTTTCTTGAGGGACATTGACAAACTATATGAAATAGGGGTGGAAAGTAAGATGGTTAAACCATGTGAAACGAGGGACAGTTGAGGGGTTCTAGGGAAGATGACCTTGGAAAGGGTCAGGGACCCATGGGAGCACAACATACTTTTCCAATATTTGGAGGATTGATCTGTGAAAGAAGGGTCAGACAACTTTTTATAGCACCAGAGAACAGAACTTTTCACTTTATTTAGTGAAAGCTAAAGGGAGGCTGCTTTGAAGTCAATTCCAAAACGAATTGTGTTCATAACTAAAGCTACACAAATAATGGTATAGGTTTCCTCAGGAATCTCTGAGATTCCCCTCTGAATGTAAACCGTTTGAGTAAAATCAGAGTATTATAGACGAGATTAAAGATCTAGTAAGAGTTTGTACATAGATTCCTCAAAATGATATGAATGCTTGATTCTTCATTGTCTTCATAAACAATATGCAGTAGTTATGGGCTTGCAGAAAAAGTATCTTCTGTTGCTCTTTGTGTCATTATTTCTCGGACTCATTCAAGCCTTTGCTCTAACTCTACCGGCAAGGCTAACCTAAGTGATGATGTCGTCCAGGAGGACACACACACACAAAATAACATAGTTACTAGGTTCTAGTCTAGAAGCTTGGTCTGGCTACATTTCTTCACTTGCATGAGGTACAAGTTCACCAAAACTAACCCATAACTGGTTTTATATGGCTAAAACAGAGATTAAAATGAAAATGGGAAGGAATTACCTGATTTTTTTTTTTTTTTAAGTTCTCAAACACCTCTGGGCAGCAGTAGATAAAAGAGGGAAAGTTAAGAACTAATTTTTTATGTGCCCTTCATACCACTTCCCTTACCCATGGTACAATTCTGGTAGAAAATGCGTTGGGGAGAAGAGAGTTTAAAAACCGACTATAGTAAATAACCTCCAGTAACATGATCAAGATAAAAATATGGCATGACAAAAATGAAGACAAAACAAAGCATGCAGATGGCTTTCTAGACTCCAATCTAACAAAACGTATCCCAAGGAAGAGAAAGATGGTCTCACAATTGCTTTGTGCTAAAGAGCAGCTTAATACAGTGACGAATTACATTTTTTTTTTAAAGCTGCAAGTTGTCATTTAGGGAATATTATTCCCATGAATGCTTCCTGTACAAGCTATTAAAGAACAAGCTTCACTCAACCAAACAATTTGAGAGATAAAATAGATTATATTAGATCACTGCTAATAATTTAAACAAACAAGGAATGTGGCAAAATGAAAGCATAAAATAAAAAACATCTTATGTAATAATGTGGAGAGAAATGTCCAGCTATGAAGTCTTTCAAATACATGGACTAGAATCCCACCTCAGGCTCCGACTTGAGGAAAGACTGTATCCTCAAAGGTGGCAGGCATTTCTTTTCTTTTTATTTATTTATTTATGTATTGCCTGCACGGTACCTTGTGCCACTATGTAAAGAAGCCCAGGCTATCCTTCTGGGGAGAGAGGCCACATGAAGAAAGAGCCCCTGGAATATGAAAAACCACATGTAAAGAGAAGACACGGAGCCAACAGTCAGCACCTTCGCTCCAGACATATGAAGAAGACCATCTCAGACCTTGTAGCCTAAATGAGGCACTTGCTGAATGCTGCTACATGCGTGAATCCAGTGGATGACACAAGGAGCAGAAGTGATCTGTTCTTGATGAGCCCTGCATGAATTCCTGACTCACAAAATTGTGAGCAATAAAATGGATATTTTTAGGCACTGAGTTTTAGAGTGATTTCTTTCACAGCAATTGGTAACTGAAACACTCACATTGATAACTTGCATCTTCCACTTTTTTGAATGACCAGTCTTGTTAGAGATTAGTAGTTTGTTTCTGCTGTGGTCACAAAAGTAACTCTGAAATTTCAATATTTTAAAATTTTTTGAGATTTATTGTCTTGCCCAGAACATAGCCTATCTTGATAAATGTTCCATGAACCCTAGGAAATATATATTTTGCCGTTCTTTAACACTGTGTCTATCAATGTCAATGAGGTTAAGGTGGTTGGTAGTTATGTTCAGATATTCTATATCATCCTGATTTTCTGTATAGTGTTATCAGTTATTGAGATAGGAGTGTTAACAACTATGTGGAGTTGATTCTTTTAGTTTTGTCAGCTTTTCTTTCACATAGTTTGAATTTGTTATTGGACATGTAAACATTTATGGTTTTTATGTCTTCCTGACGAATTGATCATTTTATCATTATGAAATGTCTATCTTGGATAATACTTATCATGAAGTCAGATTGATCTGATATTAATATAATTACTGGAGCCTTAGCTTACTGTTTTCATGGTATAATATCTTTATCTATCTTCCTACTTTTAACTTACCTGTATTTTTTATGTGCTTGCCTTGTAGAGAACAGATAATTGGGGCTGTTATTTTAAATCTGATCTGTTTAATTGATATGTTTAATCCATTTGTATTAATTATAACAATTGATATTGTTGAATTTAGGTCTATCATTATGTTATTTGTTTTTAATTTGTCCTATTGGTTTTGTGTTCCTGTGTTCTTCACTTCCTGCCCTTTTTGGGGGTAACTAATGTTTTAGTATTTCAGTTCCCCTGTTGGTTTTTAGCTGTATCTCTTTGCACTATTGTTTTAGCAGTGTTTCTAGGAATTATGGTATACATGCACAACTTATCACAGTGTACTTAGAGTTAAAATTGTGATTCTTCACATAAAATAGCCCTGCAGTAATACAGTTTCACTTCTCCATGTCCTTTGTGCTTTGTTGTCATGTATGTAACATTTACATACATTATTATTTTGCTTTAGTCATATGTATTTCAAAGAAATTAGGAGATAAAAATATATATTACCTTTTAGATTTTTCTACATTTTACTATATCCAGTGCTTTTCATTTCTTCCTGTTTGTGGTGGATTATCTTCAAAAATCACTTTCAAAAATTCTTCGCATTACTGTACATGCATATTGCCTCTCTCATTAAAAAATGGGGTTTATTTTTCCAAACCTGAATTTGGGCTGGTCTTTTCACTTGTTTTGATGAACAAAATATGGCAGAAGTGATGCCAGGCCAGTTTTAGGCCAGGGCCTTAAGAAGCTTTATTCTTTCCAATTTTATCCTCTAGGAATCCAGAGGATTCCTAAAGTTTAGGCTACATTAATGAATTATGAAAAACATTTGAGAGAGGTAAGCCTATCCCAACCATTTCAGTCACTACAGCCAAGCTACCTGACATGTGAATGAAGCTATTTTGAAAGTTCCAGCCTTGGCCAAGCTCCCAGCTAAATGCAACACATGAATGGCCCCAGCCAATAATGCCCAGGGCACACGAACCACTCAGTTAAGCTTAGTCAACCTATAGAATAGGAAGAAATAATAAATTATAAGTATTTTAAACAACTACAGTTGTTACATAGTAAAGATAAGTAAAATAGATCTCAGTTTCCATCTGGTGTGTCTTTCATCCTGTATTAATTTCTTTGCTTATAGTAAAGGTTTGTTGGTGTTGAATTTTCTCTGTTTTTATTTATCTGAAAATGTCTATTTTGCCTTCAATTTTGCAGGATTTTTTTTCAGGCTAAAATATGCTTGACTGGCAGTGTTTGTCTTCCTATGGTTCTGTCTAAAGGCACAAAGGTTTTCGTGCAGTCAGGTTGTTTTATTATCCATTTAAATGTAATTCTTCATTTCTTTGTCAAAAATAGCAAATGTATTTAGTACCATTATAAGAATTAATAAAAGCATGACTAGTGTTGTGCTTAATGATGACTTATAGCTTATACTTCTTTCTGTCTTTTTTTATAGTTTATACTTTCTAAAGACTTCAGATTCATCTGAAATGGCAATTAAATTCTCAGATATCCCAACGAAAATGTCAACCTCTGACTGCAAACAAACAAAAAATTTAAGTCTTTGAGATAGCCACCACCATCATTCTTTCTCTCTTCTGCAGAAGTTCCAAGAGAGGCCAACCAAAAATATTTTCAACCCTAAAACGCAATTTTTAGTTTTGCTTTAAACTAAATATATACAAAATAATGTACAAATACGTACAAATGTACGGTTTCATCTGGTGTTAATTTTCAATCCTTACTTTGTAGAGCTATGCTGTTTTTAAATGGGCATAGTCTGAACCTTGATGTGCTGTAAGTGTAAGATACACATCAGATTTCAAAAACTTTATATGAAATTAAGAATGTAAAATATTTCACTAATTTTATATTAATTATAAGTTGAAATTATATTTCATATATATGTTAGATTAAATAAAATGCATTATTGAAATTAAGTTCACCTGTTTTGTTTTACCTTTTTAAACCTGACTTCTAGAAAATTTAAATTACATAGGTATTTGGCATATTTCTATTGGACAACATTGTTCTAGGGAATCAGGGAAAAATAAGGGAAATAGCAATTCATGTTTAGATTCTCTCTTTAATCATTCTTTTCTGATGTCACCCATTGATCCTGTCATGTATTTCATATTATTTTACATCCCAAGTGGATTTAGATAGAAATGAGCTTTCATACTAATTGCAGAGAACTTATTTTTTTATATGAAATTGCTCAGTGTCCATGTTTGAGTACAGTCTTCATAATGGTATATATGTTTCTGTTTCTAATTTTATACTGCTCGTATCAATTAAAATGCTGGAGATTCAGAAGGTTTGATTTGTCTTGGTGTATGACTTGTAACAGGTAGGCTGTGATTGTATGTTATCCTCAAGAACAAATTTTTTCCTTCTCAACTCTTAGTGTGTCCTCCAGGAGGCGCTTTTGATCTTCCAAACACAGTCTGGGAGGCTATTACCCGCTTTGCTGTCTTAGTGAGAAGAGACCAATTTCCAGCATAGGTACATCTAAAAATGTGTCCTTTGTGAATAAGTCATTGATTTGCTGAGTCTTGTTGGCACCGTCAACCATCTCTGTTGGCTGTAACAGCCTGAGATTTTGCTGTTTAATTATTCAAAGAACATAAATGGGCAGTCTTTTTTATATATTATTTCATTTGCTTCTTAAGAGAAACACTGAAATTTTAACCTTAGCTCCAATTCTATAAATGAGGAATCTAAGACTCAGAAAAGTTAATGGGTCTACGGCCGTACCACCCTGAACGCATCTAATCCTGTAAGAACAGTTAGTAAATTGCCTATAGTCATACTTTTCAATACTTTTGACTACATTCTCTGCCTTGACTGTTGGTTGTCCTGTTAAGGAAGTAATTCATATCTGAAAAATAAATGGACAAACCCAAACAGTGTACACTGTGGAAATCGAGTTGTACAGGCCATACCCTGGAATCAGTTCTTCATTTGTTTAAAAGCACCAAATATTTGACTTTTGTGAAAATAGAACCAAGGTCAATTGGGCAAAACCAGAAACGGGATCTTCTATATACGCCTATTTATTTGTGGCAATTTGAAATGCTTGAGTTTCTTTGTGAAATAGACATTGGGATAATATTTGTCAGGGCTAGAAAAATAATACATGCTGATAGAAGATCTACCTTGCATTGTATGTGACTCATGCCCAGTAGAACATGCCCTTTGATATGACTTTTTAATTGTGGGGAAGGATTTAACTATTGGCTAGGCCCAACACAATTTCGATTCTCCCTGGCTCTCAGAACAGGATATTTGCTTGCATTCCACTTCATTTATATGATCCCTTTACTTAAAGTTCAATAGCTTTCTACATTTTATTGTATTAAGTCTAAATTATGTGCTTGATTTTCAAGGGCTTTTGTAATCTGACCCATCCTAGCCACCCACCATTCTAATAAAATCCTTTAACTCTGGTAAGAGTGTCTCCTCACTATCCTTTAAACACCTTACTTTATACTGTGTCTTTTCTTATGCCGTTTTCTTCACTTGCTCATTCCTCTCCTTTCAGAACATAAGTTCTATGTATTCACTGAGGCCTAGTTCAGATCCCACCACCATCATTTACTTTCTACCTGCTTTTAACTCTTCAGTGCTTAGGCTTTGTGTTTTTTTTTTTTTTAAAGATGACCGGTAAGGGGATCTCAACCCTTGGCTTGGTGTTGTCAGCACCATGCTCAGCCAGTGAGCAAACCAGCCATCCCTATATAGGATCCGAACCCGCGGCCTTGGTGTTATCAGCACCGCACTCTACCGAGTGAGCCACGGGCCGGCCCCAGTGCTTAGGCTTTGTACCAAAACACATTTTCTTACTCATAATGTGGCAGGACAGGGTTCTTTGTGCCCC
>NW_007732714.1:86018-88048 GCF_000696425.1 Galeopterus variegatus
TTTTAAAGATGACCGGTAAGGGGATCTCAACCCTTGGCTTGGTGTTGTCAGCACCATGCTCAGCCAGTGAGCAAACCAGCCATCCCTATATAGGATCCGAACCCGCGGCCTTGGTGTTATCAGCACCGCACTCTACCGAGTGAGCCACGGGCCGGCCCCAGTGCTTAGGCTTTGTACCAAAACACATTTTATTACTCATAATGTGGCAGGACAGGGTTCTTTGTCCCCTACCGCAACCCCCCCACCCTAATTTTTACTAGGAGAGATAATGAGTTAGGAAGACATGTTTGTTTATCTTTTAGGAGTTCCCACTGTGAAAGAATATAATGAGGATCTAGGGTTATCCTCTACCCACAAGGGTGGAGCCAAGACTGGGGCACCATGGACACAGGTGTAAAAGGTGGACCTGTCTCCCAGACACTGGCCACAAAGGATGACTCTACACAGAAAAAGCCAGGACTTTAGAAAGAAAGAAGAAAGGAAGGAGACCTCAGGATACCCAGCAGGAAACAATACTTTGCAGGCTGAACTGACAAATTTTTTAAAAAATGTGTGTTTGTTGTCATTTTTCTGACTCATACATTGTATCCAATCATAGTGTTTTTGTTTTTACTAAGACCTTTCTTTGCTAGGATTTACCTGGTTTATACTTCTTCAGTTATATTTAAGAATAGCCAAATCTTGTCTGTCTCTATCACAGATTAGTTTTTTCATATAAGTTGACAATTCTATTTAGGTATAAATGATATTTAAGTATTTAAGTTGTACAGTTTCATGACTTTTGACACATGCATACACAACTGATACCATCACCCACAATCAAAAGAAGGAGCATACCCATTGCCCCCAAATTTCTTTGTGCACATCCTTTCCTTACCTTGCCCCCTCTGCCCTGTCACTAGGCAACCACTGATCTGTGTTCTATCATTATAGATTAGTTTGACTTTTCTAATATTTTATATAAAAGAAATTATACGGTATGTATTATTCTTGTCTGGTTTAATTCACTCGGAATCTCCCTGTTGTTGCTAGTACCGATAGTTCCTTATAATTACTAAGTAGTTTTCCCAAATTTATTATCTATTTGCCTGCTGATGAGTTTTTTGACTATTACAAGTGAAGCCACTATGAACACTTGTGTACAAGTCCTAGTGTGAACATATATACTTTTATTTTTCTGTGGTAAATACCTATGAGTGGAAAGACCGGGTTTATATCACAGATGTGGTTTAATTTTTTTTTTTCCTTTTTGTCTTTTTTTTTACTGACCGGTAACGGGATCGCAACCCTCGGTGTTGCGCCCACACCGTGCTCAGCCAGTGAGCGGGAACCGGTCTCCACATGGGATCCGAACCCTCAGCGGGAGCGCCGCCATGCTCCCAAGCGGCGCACTCTCCAGTGCGCCACCGGGCCGGCCCCAATGTGGTTTAATTTTTAAAGAAATTGCCAAACTGCTTTTCAGACAGTTTATAATTTAAAATGGTGATTGCACCATTGTTCTTTTTCAAAGACATTTTGGCTATTCTATGTTCTTTTTATAAGTTTTCCATATAAAATTATCTTGTAATTTCTACAAAGAAGCCTGCTGGTATTTTAATTGGAATTGCATTAAATTTATCGATCAATTTAGGATAAATGGACATCATTACACATTTAAGTCTTCAAATCTGTGAAGATGGTATATGTCTTCATTTATTTAACTCTTCTTTAATTTTTAGCAGCAATAATTTTTACTCCTCGGTGTTCAGGTTTTTTTCACATATTTTGTCAGATTTATCCCAATGTATTTCATTTTATGATGCTATTATAAACAGTATTGGCCTTTTAATTTCAAATTCTAATTGTTCATTGCTAATGTATAGTAACACAACTAATTTTTGAATGTTAATCTTATATCCTGCTACCTTGCTAAACTCACTTATTAATTCTAGTGGCCGTTTTTTATTGTTTTTTTTTTTTTTTTTGATTCCTTAGTATATTCTACATCGTTAGTCATGTCGTCTGCAAAATTTACATCTTCCTTTCCAATG
>NW_007732714.1:88285-89319 GCF_000696425.1 Galeopterus variegatus
CACTGAACCGGGGACCGGCAACGGGATCGCAACCCTCGGTGTTGCTCCCGCGCCTCGCTCAGCCAGTGAGCGGGAACCGGCCTGCATATGGGATCCGAACCCTCGGGTGGGAGCGCCGCCTTGCTTCCCAAGCGGCGCACTTATCCAGTGCGCCACCGGGCCGGCCCGGATTTTATTCTTTAATCTGTTCATATGATGTTACATTGGTTGTTTTCAATTAAAAAAACAACAACATTGCATTCCTGTGATAAAACTTACTTGCTGGTGATACATTATCATCTTCATATAGTGATGGGTTCAGTTTGCAAAACTTTTGTTAACACTTATTGCACCTGTGTTCATGAAGGCTTTTGTAATGCCATTGTTATTACAAGGTCATTTTCTAGTTTGGGTATCTGTCCTCATATAGTGCGTTTAGACATATTTATTCTCTTCAACTTTCTGAAAGAGTTTGTGTAAACTTGATATTATTTCTTTTTTGATGTTCAGTGGAAATCCTTGTAGAAGCCGTCTGGGTCTGAAGTTTTCTTTGTTGGAAGGTTGTGGATTTTTTTTGTTTTTTGTTTTTCTAGCCACCAATTAGTTTCTCTAATAAATGTAGGGCTATTCAGATTTCTTTTTTTAATTAATGAGCTTTGGTAGTCTGTGTCATTCAAAGGCTTTGTCCATTTCATTTAAGTTGTCTAATTTTCTGGCATAAAGTAGCTCATAACCCTCCAGTAATATTCCTCTACATCTATAGGATTTGTAGTGATGTTGTCTCTCATTTCTGATATTGGTAATTGGTGTTTTCTCTCTCCCCCCCCCCAATCAATCTGACTAGCAGTTTATACATTTTACTCATAGTCTTAAAGACTCAACTCTTGGTTTCATTGATTTTCTCTATTTTCTTTCTTTTTTTTTTATCGATTTTTAAAATCTTATCATTATTATTTCCTTTCTCCTGCTTACTTGGGTTTTAATTTGCTCTTCTTTTTCTACTTAAGGTGGAAGCTGAGGTTATTGATTTGAGACCTTTCTGGTTTTCTAATGTT
>NW_007732714.1:90183-92473 GCF_000696425.1 Galeopterus variegatus
TATTAGGCATACAGACATTTAAAATTGTTATATCCTCTTGAGGAGTTGACGTCTTTTACATTATGAAGTGACTTTGATAATATTTTTTGCTCTGAAATCTACTTTGTGTGATATTAATACAAGTATGGCTATCCTTCTGATCAGTGTTAGCTAGGTTTATCTTTTTTTACATTTAGCCTATCTGCATTTTTACATTTAAAGTGTATTTTCTTATAGGCAGCATATAGTTGGGTCTTGCTTTTTTATTGAATCTGACAATCCTGCATTTTGATAGGAGTGTTTAGACCATTTACTCTTAATGTGATTATTGATATGATTCGGTTTAAACCTATGGTCTTGTTATTTGCTTTCTATTTATCTGTTCTTTGTTTCCCTTTCCCTGTTTTTCTGTCTTCTTTTGAAGTGAGTACCTGTAATCTCCTTTGTTGGCCTACTAGCTATTACTCTTTGTGGTTTTGTGTTGTTGTGTTGCCTTAGGGTTTATAATATACATATTTACTTATTACAGTATACCTTCAAGGGATATTTTATCACTTCACTTACAGTTTGCCTTTCGATAGTATATTTTCATTTCTCCTCTCCTGCTTTTATACTTTTGTTGTCATACATTTTAGTGTACTAGTGTACATCTTATAAATCTCAGAATATATTATTATTTTGGCTTTAAGTTATTTAATTTGCTATTGAAGAGGTTTTTTAAATAAAAAAATTCTTATATATTTTAAATAGAAAAGTATTTTATGTTTGTACACCTATATATAAGATTGTGCTGGATATTTTCTATTCTTGAGCTTTGTTCTTAAATGCAGGTATTAACTTGGAAACATTTTGATCTGTTTAAGACTTTCTTTTAAGCATCGTTAGGCAGGACCAGAATAGCCTGTAATCTTTCACTAATTGTTCCCCTTTACTGAATACTCTGCCTGATGCCCTGTTTATTACAGATCTTTCCACTCTGGCTGGTGGTATCACAAAGGGTTTTCCCCTCCAACGATTGTCCCCCTATTCTCCTCCTGTGGGATTCTGTAGAAGGCCCTCACCAGATGCACCTCCTGGACCTTGGACTTCCCAGCCTCCAAAAATGTTAAGAAATAAATTTCATTTTCCTATGAACTACCCAGTTTTGGGTATTCTGTTATAAGCAACAGAAAACAGACTAATACAGACCTACTACTGTAAAGTACTATTGTTGTGAAGATTAAATGAATTGATACATATGAAGATCTTAGAATAACAACAGGGCACAAAGAACACACAATAAATGTTGATAGCTATTAGTAGCTCTCCCTACTCTCACATTTAGTCTTTGTTTTTACATCAGTTGGTTTCCACTAAGTGGTGGACTTCTTTAGACAAGGGCCAGACGACCTACTGTCTTGTGACTTCTGTCCTCTCCCACAGCACCCTAGGGCTTGTCCAGTGTCTGCCATGAGTGGTAGCATAAAGCAGAAGCTTAACACATTTCCGCTGAATTAAATTACTTCTTCCCCTATGGATAAAGACATAGGAAGCTCAGGATCTCAGCCAGAGGACCGTTGCCCACCCGTGTCCCCCTCTCCTCCCAAGGCCCGAGCAGGCCACCGGCTTTAATTTACATCCTCACCTCCCATTCCCCTCATCTCCTCTTTCCTAACCAACCCCCGGGAGCCTGAAGGGGAGGGAGCCTAGAACCGGAGTCTGACACAGGCTATGGGTGGGATTTGGTAGTTCATAGAAGGAGGCAGCACATCTAGAATGGGGGAACGTGTGAGGGGGTGGGCTGGTTCCGATGGACCGGAAATCAGAAGCTGCAAGAAGGCGCCAGGAAGGGCCTACCGGGATGGCGCTGGGTATGGGGACCCGAGGGTGCCAGAGGGCTGAGCACCGACTGTAGCCACGTGGAAGGTGCTCTGCGCAGGGACAGGGGCCAAGGCCAGCGGTTGGCCGGGGAGGAGACACAGATGCCCGGCAGCGCCGAGGGAGGGGGTCCGGAGGGAGGAGCAGCCCCAGAGCGCCGGCTGACGTGTCCACCAGGTGGCTCCGCCCACGGCCCGCGCCTGCGCACGCCCGGCCCGGCCGCTTCTCGCGTCACCGGTGACCACAACATGGCTGCGGCGCCGGTTGTGCTGCTGCTCTGGCTGTTGGCGCTCGTGCCGCCCCAGCTGGTGCCGACGCAGCCCCACGCGAGCGCGGGTCGGCGCTTCTCGGAGCACAAACTCTGCGCGGACGACGAGTGCAGCAGTGAGTGACCTCGGGTCCCCGTCGCGGCGCCGCCCGGGCTCCGCGGGGGCCGGAGCTTGGCAGCCCCTCT
>NW_007732714.1:93320-93760 GCF_000696425.1 Galeopterus variegatus
GAGCGCCGCCGCGGGTCCTCGCGGAGTGCAGTACCAGGCAGGTGCGCGCAGGGCTCGGCGGGCGCGCTCCCCGCGGCAGGTCGATGGTTGGGCTCCTCAGGAGAGGCGCACTGGGGCTGCCCCTTCGCCCTTCTGCTTCAGTGGACCGCCCTTTGAACAGGGATTGGATTTTAGATTGGGAACGAGCCCGGAGTCCAGGCACGCAGTGTGTTCCGAGGTCTCCGCCCTGACTTCCATTTCTGTGCATGGAAGCCTCCTTGCAGACTGCTAGGCAGGGCAGCAGGAAGGCCGAAATCTTTCGCTCTTGAAAGAGGCCGAGATGTGCGGCGGTCCCCTGGGACCGGAAGCCTCCTCTTCTGTGCACAGGGAGCGGCTTTGCTCCCTAGTCCCTGTTTGGAGGTGGGTGGTAGAGAGGGCACAGATCTTCAGTCTCAGATGAA
>NW_007732714.1:93986-96563 GCF_000696425.1 Galeopterus variegatus
CATATTTTTGGATATTTTCCAAAGGATTTAATCAAAGTAGTCCATGAATATACTAAAGAAGAGCTACAAGCTCCAACAGATGTAAGTTGTGGATTGCTTTTTTGTCCTCACTTATGAATTGGCTTATAAATTTATCAGTGATATTCAATTAACTATTTTTGAATGTCTTTTGGTCAAGGAAAAAAACAAGCTAGCATGCGTGTATCAGATTTTAATTCGGAATCAGACTACCTCTTAAAAAAAAGTTTGAAAAGAATTTAAAGGGGACCCTGTATCATAATCTGATGGTTATACAATATATTCAAACAGATGTTCTTATACAAGGCTGTGTACTCTTATACAAGGTTTTTCTTTGCAGCTTTATATGTGAAAATTAAGAATTCAATATGTCTGTAGTTAGTTATTAAATTTAATAGATAAATAATTTCATTGTACAAGCAAAAGGGGAAGGTGTCCCAATTTGAAAACTACTGATTGAGCAGCTATTAGACATTTTAAGTGTGTAGAAATCACGTTAAATTAATCAAACCCTAAATTACCTACTGGGCCAGAAATGCAAACTTAGAAGAGTTTTCTTAATATCTAGACTTTAATGATTTAAGGGATTATAGCTATGTTATAGATGTGGAAAAGGAACCTGAGAGTTTCAGGTGACGACTGGTCTCACATCTGTAAGGCACTGACTGCACATTCTGTAAAGTGTTCATCTGTGGTGCACTGGGATAAAATCATTTTGTGATTAAAAGGATTTTGTGTTCTGGAATCCTCATTCCAGCTGATTATTTTCTAGAAGGTTTAAAATTTATAGTAATTGATGCCCACCTTCATTCAAAAATCTCTGAATGGCTCTTTGGGATTGCTGCACAGCATGCAAACTGCTGGGCAAGGGCAATTCTTAGATGAGATTGACAGAATGGATGAAGTCACAGAGCTATTGCTATTCCTAAAATTTAATGATAATACCAGGGGCCATAAAATCAGCCGTTCTGCCTGTTTGGCTTCCCCTCGAGGAAGAGACTGCCTAGGACCTTGATTTACAGTAAGGTATGTACTTCACTGAATCTTGTTTTCAAGCTGTCTTTATGGCAGTGATAACGTGGACAGCCCCCTTGATGTCATTCTTTGTCCCTTTAAATTGTTACCTCCCATGCACCTGTATCTCAGTAAGGTATTTCTTAAGCTTATTTATCTCTCCCAATCCAAGGAAAATATAAGCGAAAAATCCATGTAGACTTAGAGCCTGACAGCAAGGTGATTCTTCCTGCTTCTAGCTGGGTGAGCAGAGAGGTACAGTGCAGAGGGCACAGTGGTAGAGAAGCTGGGTGGTCTTCTGGCTTCTCCTGGACAAATTACTATGAGGTGAATTCCTGGAACATCAAGCATAGATATTGGGAGTTGAGGAACCCAATAAATGACACCCTACTTTTTCCAATCTGTGCTCAGACCGAGGAGTCAGGCAAATGGAGACCAAAATGCTGCCATTACTTATGGATAAAGTTTTTGGGAGAAAATGACTCAAGAAATAATGGGCTTTCTAACATTGCATTCTAGACTAAAGCAGACTTATCCAGCCACAGACAAAACTAGCCAATGGGGTTCCTCCCCAAGGGGATTGTCCCTACAAAACGGACAGCATGGAGGAACAGAATACATATGTTTTCCCTCTGGCAGGTCCAAAACACAACACAGGGATGGGGCTGAGCATAACTCACCAGCCACATGAATCATTCCTTCCCTGGGGAAGAGAGAATGAAGCGAAGCCAGGAGTACTACTTGGGTGAGAAAGTGGGTTCCAGCCTCCTGTCCCCCCACTGCCTGAGAGTAGTCATCACCCACGGTTGACACAGGAGCCCCTCTAGAGCCAAAATGAACTTAGGGTTTTCTCTGTCAGTAGCATGGTAAGAGTTTGCTCTTGTGCCTCTTGGTTAGTGACACATCAATGTTTTTCTTTCCCTTACAGGAGACAGATTTTGTTTGCTTTGATGGCGGAAGAGACGATTTTGATAATTATAATGTAGAAGAACTTTTAGGGTTTTTGGAATTATACAAGTCTGCAACTGGAGATTCTGGGAAAGCTGTAGAAAAAACTTCTCTGCATGTGCATGTGGAAAAAACTCCTGAAGTATCTAAGGAAACTGAACCTAAACCTGAACCAGAAGAAGCCAACTTAGGGGAAAACAAAAGTGTGTTTCTAGAAAAGACTAATGGTCTCAAGGAACGGTTTATAGCTGAGAAGAAACATGCAAACAGTCAAATGGGCGATTCTAAGGGAGAGCAGTCTTTGTTTGAACCTCTTGAAGAAATGCTGCAAGATCAATTAAAAATGCCACAAAGTGAAAACAACAAAACCAGCAATAGTTCTCAGCTTTTGAGTGAACAGGAGATTGATGCTTATAAACTTTTGCAAAAGGACATGACTCTGGACTTGAAAACCAAATTTGGCTCAACTGCTGATGCACTTGTATCTGACGATGAGACAACCAGACTTGTTACTTCTTTAGAAGATAATTTTGATGAGGAATTGGATGCTGAGTATTACACATTTGAAAAAGAAGAGGAGAATAAAGAAAACTTTGA
>NW_007732714.1:102168-103801 GCF_000696425.1 Galeopterus variegatus
AAAGAGCAGAATTCAAATGGAGAGCATAAGGTTGAGATAACTCTGCCTCCTGCCATCAAAAATGTTAATAAAAATATACTAACAACTTGGGGGGATACTATCTTCTCTATTGTCACGGGAGGTGAAGAGAAAACAGGTGTGATGGATTTAGAGAGTCCTTCTTCAGAGGAAGAAAAGGAAGATGATGACTCATTCATCCCAGATAGCAAACAGGAGACACCAAGATCAGCCATAGATTATACTGGCCCTGAAAATGTAGAAGACGGTCTTTTGATTGTAGAAGTACCTGAAAGGAATAATGGGAAAGATCCAGAAGTGGACACAGAACTTCACATTAGAGGCAAAAGGAGGGAAGTTCAAGAACCTGAGAGGGGCCTGGTACAAAATGAGCGTGAATTAGACGGTGAGAGGCAGGAGGAGATGGCTGTGCACAGCTCTACTCCAGACAGTAACCCTGACTCTTTATTAGCTGCTGAAAAGGGTACAGACATATTAAAATCTGCATCTGGTGACAGAGAAAATGACCAGAACGGAGCAGCTATTCAAGTCTCAGAAGGCAGACTCCATGGAGAAAAGCCTGGGGACCAGATTTTGGAAGGTGGCTCAGAGAGTGGATCTGTACATAACGCTGCGAGGAATCAAATGAATGAAGGAAAGATTAAACGGGAATCCTTGGACATTGTTCCACTTTTGGGAGATAATCCACATAATGCACCCAGAGACAGTGTGGCAGAAGTGAATGTTTTGGTAAGTGAACCAGAACCACACGTGCCTTCAATGGAGCATCAACATGAGGAATTGAAAGAGGAAGTATTTCTTAAAACTCAAAATCAGCCTGGATTCTCCTCTTCAGACAAAATCGGTTTGCTGAGAGAACAGAAAGCAGAGGCTCCCTCTCCGGGAAGAAATCTTTCCGAGCAGCGAGCAAGAGCTGTGACCACTGCAGGCAGCGAGCGTGTGAGTGAGAAGACGAGGCCCGCTGTGGCAGAGGTCAGCGAGGACTCCTCCGGCATGCGGGAGGCAGACCAGACTGACAGCGCACGAGGGCCAGGTTTCCGTGCTGTAAATCCAGAAGCAGCAGAGGATGACTATCCCCCTGAAGAGCTACTGGAAGATGAAAATGCTGTCATTGCAAAACAGTCTAGAGAGAAGAGCCCTGGGACTCAAGACAGGCAGGCAGATGTAAATGTGCAAGTTGCTGAAAGAGCAATTTCAGGAACCATTAACCCTGATCTGGAAACTGAAGAAAACGAACAAGAAACCAGTAAGATTTGGGATACTAAAAGAAAAAGTGAACCTGCGGCCGAAGGAGTAGACACAATAGGCAGGGACCCAGGCAGTATGGTGGTGGAAAAAGAAGACAGCCCTTTGGTAGATAAGAAAGCACAGAAACCATCTGATGTAAGTGACTTCCCGGACAAGGAGAAAACTAGGACTCCAGAGCTAGGCGAAGCATTTCAGAATAAAGATGATCTGAAGAAAGACAACCCAGAGGAACCCCTCAGGGTTTCAGAGAAGCCTGGCGGAGAACTCTTAAAAGAGGACCACGAGGATATAGAGAAATTCATGGATACAGAATACCAGGGGTCTGTTTCTGAAGAACTTGAAGATGACCTGTCCCACTGGACTCCAC
>NW_007732714.1:104671-124220 GCF_000696425.1 Galeopterus variegatus
ACCGGTTCCCGCTTACTGGCTGAGCGAGGTGCGGGCACAACACCGAGGGTTGTGATTCCGTTGCCGGTCCTGGTCCGGTCCGGGTGCAAAACTGAGGGTTGCGATCCGTTGCCGGACACGAAAAAAGACAAAAAAAAAATTCTGAAAGGGCTTCACTGAATACAATTTCTTATTTGAGTTACCTGCACTCTAACCGAGCCTTGCCTGAGTTCCTGCATTCCCCCCAAAGCTCATCTTTTGTGGATGTCCTGTTCTTTCGTGCCTCTTGGCAGCAGTCACCTTCTCCAGTTAAACTAGGGCTCCTGCATCAGATTTATCAAGGGTGGAACCAGTATGAGGAGCCTCCTAACACAGCCCTTGACACATAGAAGTTATTCAGTAAATATTTGCTGAATTGATCCCAAGCCAGTATCCTGATATATACTTTCTGATTCCTGGTTCCGTGCACTATTCTTTGTACCCAGGCTTTTCAAATGGAGGTATTTGAACTGAAGATATAAGGTAGAGTAACAGCAGGACATAAAGACTCAGAAAAACATATCTCCCCAGGTTGCCAGTTATTCCTGAGAATTAGGGGAGGAAAATGTTTTTGCATTTAATCAAAGCAGATATATTTTGGATGGGAATAAAGAATTCAAATGAGTTTTCAGGGTAAAATGTGAGGCTGCAAAGAAATTTGTCTTTGCCATGGATCCCATTGGACCACGCCTTGAGTGTCTTAGGGAAAGGGATGGGTGTACTCTTTTGGCTCCTTGAGATACTTTGAGAATATTTGAAAGACAGTTCAGCCACCTGCTTCGTGTGGAATGCCCTTCTCTGTACTAGCTCTGTGAGACAAGCGTGACTGTGCATGAAAGAATTCCTGTTATTCTGTATAGAAGAGGCGTTTCACATTTTTCTCTTGATTGAAGTTCCCTTCTACACATTTATTTGTGTGGGTATATGTTAGTTTTCCAAGGGGAGTTAAATTATTGAAGCCCCTACTATAAATCTATTTATTTATGAAATACTTTGGAATACAGTCTTCTTTGTAAGTTGTATTATGTAGATTAGTCACCTTTCAAGTGGAATAAAAGAAATTGAAACTCCTATTTCCTGCCCAGCTGGGCTCCATGGGATGCCCGTGCATGGTGGGGGTGTGGGGGAGAATGCTGAGATGGGGGTGGGGTTGAGGTGCAGATTGGCTGCACAGGTGGTGTCAAGTTGTGCGAGCCTGGTGCACTCTCCTCTTCCCTCCCTGTAGAGAAGCAACCACCACGTGAAGATCTCCCACAAGAGAGTAAGGAAGACTTTAGTATTCAGGGAACTGCAGCGCTCAACCACTTGGATCAGCCCACACCTGATGACACAGGAGCCTCAGAGGTATCACAGAAGCCAGATAATGAGAACAACTTAGACCCAGGTAAAGCCTACTCATTTTTGTCCACAAAGTAGAGACACATCATAGAGAAAACCTTCTAGGAGATTTGTAGTCAAAGGTGGGAAATAGGAAGATAAGGCAGATACGTATGAGGTTGTTTTTTTGTTTGTTTGTTTGTTTTTTTTAAAAAGATCCCAGAGCTAATTGAGAGCAAAGCAGGAGTTAAAACAGGTGGTGTGGGCCGGCCCAGTGGTGCACTGGAGAGTGCACCGCTTGGGAGTGCAGCGGCGCTCCCGCCGAGGGTTCGGATCCCATGTGGAGACCGGTTCCTGCTCGCTGGCTGAGCGCGGTGCGGACGCGACACCAAGGGTTGCGATCCCGTTGCCGGTCCCCGGTACAGGCGCAACACCGAGGGTTGCGATCCCATTACTGGTCAGTAAAAAAAGACAAAAAGGAAAAAAAAAAAAAAAAAAACAGGTGGTGTGAGGAAAGTGGAGACAGACTGGTTGGGCTCCCTCACCTCGTATCTTGCTGACCATAACAGCATGTCTGTTGTAAATATGTTAACTCCACGTGTCTGCCGAAGTGTTCCTTGGCTGTCTGACTCACACCCATGTATTACTTGGCTATCTGACTCTAGTATAAAAGACAATGGCTCTGATCCATGGGGGGCTGAGCTCGCATCTGAATAAAGCATGTCATCCTTGCCAATGGCTCCCAGGATCTTTCCAGTTACCTAGCTCGCAACCTGCATATGAGGGGTCTGTGACCCAGTCTGCACAGGATGGGTTTGAAGGGTGTGTGACTCAGTCTAACAGGTGGAAATAAAAAATAGGAGAGGCCAGAGACCATAACTAACCTACAAACCAATGTTTGGCTATCACTAGCCTGTGTAGATCATTTTAATCTAAAATGTTATTCTTAAAAGGACTTATACTCTCAAATAGTAGTTTTTAACCAGACCAACAGCATCAGAAACTCTGGGCATGGGAACCAGCAGTCTGTCTCTAACAAGCCCTTCAGGAAGTTCTTTCCTGATGCTAGTTAGAGTTTGAGAACCACTGCTCTAAAACTCAAGAATTCTATGTTTTTTTCCCCACTTTACCACCTTTTCCATAAATAGGATACAATGTAGTACAGTTCTTTTTCTGATTTGCTACCTAGACATGGTAAAAACAAAAAAAAGAACAAAGTTTAAAATACAGGGAAGGGTCCAGGTATCTGTATACTATGTGCTCATAGGAAGCAGTCAGAACTTTGCAGCATGTGACAGTCCATTGTCGGCTGTCATTTGTGATTGCAGCACACAGTAAACATCCAGTGGGAGATGAGAAACTTTAAAAAAAATTTTTTTGTAAACCCAATAATGGTATCAACAGCTTTTTAATGCTTGCATAGCTCATATTTTACCAGTGAATCAGAGAACAGCTGATTGTGTTATTTTGTCTGTCCAGTACGATGGCATGATGACATCGTTACTGTTTTTTGTGTCTTTAGAGGTTCTGGTCTCTGAGCACAGGTGCAGCGTTACCCAGTGACACTGCAGGGCTTGGCAGCACTGGGCTGACACCTGCCCACCCGTGGCATACACAGAAAGTATAGGAGGTCACAGCAGGGAGAGGAATAAAGCTAATTTGCAAAGGAATGACATCACAGAGTCCCCCCCCCCATGTTCCAGAGGACATTACATTCATATATGATACTCTCTACTTCTAAACTTGTTTAACTCAAAATGTTCAGCTGCTGAAGATGTGCTATGCACATGAAGACTTGTTACTCTCTTGCTCAGAAGCTTTCAGGATTAGGCAAAATTCTGCTTCCAGAATTAACAAATTCTTTGCCCTATCTTTTAAGTCCCACCACAAAATAACATCAGTAACCTTCATAGGCAAGTCTTCCTAAATGTGTCTTCGTGCATTGCAGGCACTGAGGTGCTGACTTGATTGGAAAAACTTCACCAGAGGTTTCATAGATCCATAGTGGGTGGAACCTTCGGGTTGGGAGAGACCTTAGAGGCAACTAGTCCTACTCCTCACTAATTGATCAGCATTTTGGACTCCTAGCTGTTTGTAAGACATGCCCCAGGCTCATATAACACATACTGAAATCCACCTGCCCACCGCCTCCTCACGTGGAGATACTTTCAGTTGTAAGTATCTACCTCTTTCCCAGAGGCCCGAGCCAGTTCTCTGCCCTGTAAGCAATTCCCTTTGGTCCCTTTTGGCATTTCCCCTCTTCTCTTTTATGCAGCTGCCATTCATTCACTGAGAAGACAATTACTGCACACCTGCCGGGTGCCAGACCCTGTGCTGAGCACGGGTGCATTCTGCCTACAAGTCTGCAAGCCAGGAGGCACTGTTTTTCACTCCTTGTTTTTCTGAAGTTTTTACTAATTTGCTTCACCAGCACGAAACAAATGTTTGTTGAATGTGACTGTCTATATGGAGAAAGTTAAAATTCTTGTTTTTCTCAATTCGCATGAGTAAATACTCCTATTGTTCCCATAGTGGTTGTGTTGCCAGGGAGGTGATGGGGGACTGGTGGGGGGTAGAGTGGGTTGGAGATTGTAAAGCTACACGACCATGCCAGTTGTTGGGTTGAGGCAATAGCTACACTAATTGTATGGCTAGGCATTTCATAACCAAAGCCAAAACATTTCATTATTTTAGTTATACTAAGTTTCCATTTGTATTGTCAGGGCTAGGGCTCAGACCCTTCAAACCCATTGTATGGACTGGGTCATAGACCCCACACATGCAGATCCACTCTAGGTAATTGGGAAAGATCCCAGGAGCTGTTGGCAGATGACATGAGCTCAGTCCTCAGCAGCAGCAGCAGCAGCTTACACCCATAGCGGCAGTTGCCTCTCAGGGCATCCCAGGAGCACTGGCAGCAACAGCCTCCAGCAGCAGTAGTGGCCTCCCCCTGGCCCCCTCGGGGCATTCCGGGGGTGGGGGCCCCTGTGGATCAGAGCCACTCGTCCTTTATATTTAAGTCCATACCCAGGACACCTGGATGCACATGCGCAATTACATTATACAATAACCAAGGAATACCTGGGTACACGTGCATATTTTCATCAAATGCTCACCAAGATTCTGAACATTTGAGGGGCCCTGACCATTTTCCTATATTTTTCCAACAGCGATATGTTCATTTTATAATTAAAGGGTATGAAGGCTCTAATGGGGATTCTGAAGTTTTTTCCTCTTTGTAATTGTCTTCAGGAGAAACACTAATTCAAGGCACAGTGACTAATACTTACTGCATACTCAGTAAATATTTAAACTGAAGAGAATTCTTATTCTAAAGTGTAAAATAAAATACTTGTTTTTCCCCTCAATTTTAGGGCTAACAATAGAAGGCACTCCTGTCACTGCTGTTGATGCAAGAAAGCAACTAGAGACAAATGCTGAAGAGCCAGCAAGTGTTACACCTTTGGAAACCACAATTCTTTCATTAATTTCATTCATTTTTTATTTAACTAAGAGGGTAAGTTTGACACAGTTTCTTATAGAAACAGTAGAATGTTGATTATTACAGTTTTTAAGTTGATTTTGAGCATGAGCTGAAGACCTTAAAATGTCTTTATGAAAATGCTACTGATCCTTTGATGATACCCCTTGAAATGAGCCATAGGTGTATGGCTTTGATAGGTTCCTAGTTCAGCACAAGAGGAGGATTTGCTGCTTGCCAGGGCTGGGCACACGTGTAAGAAATGGTTTTTCCCCTCAGGGACCTTTCGGTCTAGCTGGGAGATAAAGACAATCACTTGAAACATAATATGATACAGGCAGAAAGAAGTATTTACCTGAAGGTAGAACAGTATATTGAATAAATTGGTTCATTGTGGTGGGATGATGCTGAGACAGGCTTGAAGCAGAGTCAAATGGGAGTTTGACATGTAGTTAGTTGTTGTTGAATAGAAGGGCGGGGGAGGGAGATGGGGGCAGCATTCAGCCAGACAGGAAATTACATGTTCAGAGAAATGGAGGCCTGAAGACGAGGTTACTTGGGGAAGCCAGGGGAACATGGGTGGTTGGTGGTGGTAGCGTGTGGAACCAGAAGGGGATGGTCTGTGAAGGGAGGCAGGGTGACTCGTGTGTGCAGTGAAGAGTGGCATTAGGCCACTCATTTTAAGTGGGAAAGGGATTGGTCAGATGTGTTTCTTAGAAAGAGTCATTTATGGCAGAATGTTTTTTCAGATTGATCTTTCTGAAGAGAGTCATGACCCAAATGAGGCATTTAATCTGTTTAGAAGTTTATCTAAGCTTTTTAGGATTTAGCTCCCTCTTGTGGTATTTGTGGAAATTGGACCTTTTTCTTAGAAAATTATGGAAATGTACAAGCTTTCAGAAGTTGAAGGCTAAGTTGCCTTTAGGGCTGTGGAGAAAGTGTCCTTTTCAACAAATGTACAGTATTTTCCTCTAGGTTCTATTATTGCAAGATTTGTGTAGGGAAGAGGGTTTTTGTTTTTTTTGGTTGTTGTTATCATTCTATAAAATGCATGGGTTTTGAACCAGGATGATCTGGTTTCCAATCCCAAAGCCATCATTTAGAAGTTTGGCCAGATCACGAAACTTTGAACCTCAGCTTCCTCATCTGAAAAATGTAGATAATACCTACTGCAGTTGTTGTGCAAACTCAATGATTTGACAATGTTAAGTGTGGTGCAGTGCCTGGAATTTCACAGGATCCCATTCTCCACCTGATTCCCACTTGGAGGGCTAGAGGGCAGTGTAAAAACATTGAATACCTGGGGAATTCAGGAGAAAGACCACCAAGATGGGAAAGATGGAGAAAAATCAAACCATTTTTCAATTTTCTCCATGGTTGTGGTGGTAGCAGCCGCCTGGATGAAGGTGTGTGCGATCCATGCAGTTAGCATGATGAAATCTTCAGTGATAGAGGCAGTCTCACAACTCAGAATTTAATTATCTGACTGAATCGTCATCACTTGAAAAAGTTAACCACCTCCAGATGTGGGGAAGATTCCTTTTTATCGTATGTCTAGATATGAACAGCACCCTCTTGTAGGCCTGGTGGACACGATGTGGTTTAGGACACATCTGTGATTGGGGGTGACAAGGGAAGACACAGCCATAAATGGTAAGATAGGAGAGCCGGCTCAGTGTTACAGATGCTGATGTGAAAAGAATTGTCAAAAAAGGATTTTGGTGTCCCAATATGTACGAGACATTGCGCTAGTAATAAAAGATTCCAAGAGGTATAAAGCATAATTCTGATTTTTGAAAGGCTTAAGAAAAGGTCTTATCAAGTATCTGTGAAAACTGGGAAATGTGAAGAATATGGGAAATAGTATATGTTAAATGTCAAATAGATCATGTAGATAATTACTCGACAGGGCTTAGGAGTAATGGAGTGCTGACATGATTGGGAAAACTGCACCAGAGGTCAGATTCATTGATCAAAATTTAGTGAAACCTTATGTAAGGGGTCTCAGAAGGCTACTAGTCCAACTTCTCACTAGTTGCAGGTATTTCTTCTACTCCAGCCCTGACAAGTGATTTTTAGTTCTGTGCATCAGCAGTTCCTGGTAGAGCCACGTACATTCCAAGGCTACGCACTCTTCTGCTGGCTAGTTCATTCTTATATTGACTCCAGATTTTCTTCCACGTGATTTCCTCTTTAGAATCTAATTCCCTTTTTACGTAGTGAGCCTTTAAACATTTGAAGTTGTGTCTTAATTTTTTTAGCATCTTATCCTGAGACATTTCAAACATGCTAAAGTAGAGAAGCCATGGGCCCATCACCCAACTTAACAATAATTCCTTAATATCACCCAATATTTGGCATATTCAAAATCCCTTTTCCTCCTTTTCTTCCCGCCTCCATTTTTTTTAACTTTGGTAAAATATGCGTAACATAAAATTTACTCTCTTAACCATTTTGAAGTGTGCAGTTAAGTGGTATTAAATATATTCATAATATTGGTAACCATCATGCTCTCCTTTTAAAAATTGTTCTTGTTCAAATTAGGATCCTTCTGAGGTCCTGATGTTGTAATAGATTGATATGTATCTTAACTCAACTTTAATCAGATATAAATCACATATAATTAAAATGTACCTATTGATATAATAATTACCCTACACAGGTATTGCTTAAAATTCAGCCCAGAACTGAAGGAGACCTCCTTGCAGATATCTGAAACTCTTTTCCTTTGTAGTCCCATCTTTCTGGTGCCTTTCCCTGTGTATTTCAGGCACCTTAGTCTCCCCAAACTCTGATTGCCGCCTCCACAGTGGGATTGATGTATTCTTCCTGCGTTTCCCCTCCCTGCACTGAGGTCTAGAAAGTGCCTCCAGGGAGAAAGCTGGGTGGTCCACAGGGCTTGCCTATTTGTTTCCCTTATCTCAGGGATCACAGGTATGTGCTGCCTGTTCTCTATCTGAAAAACAGTTGTTTTCATATATTTTGTCAAGTTTTCTAGTCACTTTCAGTGGGAGGATTGAAAGTAGTCAGATTCAAATTCAACTTTGTTTGACAAGAATCAAGAAACATTTAACATCTGGGTGTTGCTCTTTTATTTTATATTTTTTTCTGATGTCAGTCGTCATTGGTGACGTTGACTAGACCTGTCCATATACGACAGGCTGCAAAATGGTGATGGTCTCATTGTATTGTTCCTTCTTCATTTAAAGTCTGGGATACTTCTACAAAGAGAAACTATGATCAACTATTCTTTACACTGAGGTTTGGTTTGTATAGTTAAGGCAGGGTAACTTTTTTTTTTTTTTTCTTAATTTAAACTGTTTTCAAAACAATGAGTTGTCTTCCTAGCATTATCCAGTGACACCGAAAGGGTGGTTTTTGTTTGTTTTTTCTTATGTTTATAATGATGTTATGGATTTAAAAATATTTGTTGTGTTTCAGTCCAATCAAGGATTTTGACTATTCTTAGTGATGCTCAATTTCTCTCATCTTTGGCTACTGGGAGCCTCCTCAGCTTGGCTCTTGGGCCCTTTTTTGTCACCATCTACTGGTCATTTTGATCTTCCTTGCCTCCTAGTATGACGAGGTGATCACAGCTCATTTTGTACATTTCCTACCAAGATCTTGAAGGAACTGTTTCTCTAAAGAGCCCTTGTTCCTTTTAACAGGAAATGGTATTTAGAGACTACATTCTGGTGCTGAGATTGCTTATTGCTTTTGAGTTGGCCATCATTTCTAGGCCTTTTCAGAGGACAAAGCTAGGAAATAATGTGGGGCGTTTTATGTGAATATTCATCATAATGTCATATGGTTACTTCCAATCAAAATTCAGGATGCTAGAGAGATTTGTATTTCATCTAACGTTTGTGTTTTTTTATCTGATGATAGAAATCCCAGTTTTCAATGACATCAACATATAATTATTTACCTTATTTTACAATAGTCATATGAGTATTAAAAACACACATATCAACACTACCACAAACAGTATGTTATTGAAAATATTTTAAGACTGTGTAGCAGTTCCTTTGTCTTTAAGATATATCCCATTAGGGTGAGTTTGAAAAATAATCTTTTATGTGGTCTTGCTACCAACTTGATACACAGGTGGTTTCATTTTTCTTTCAAGTTTTAGAGCCTGCTTTTAAAGTTTTTTTTTTTGTTTGTTTGATTTGTTTAATAATTATCTAACATATTTGCAGGATCCAAAGTCAATTTGTAAAACAAGGTGTATTCGGAGAACTCTAGCTTTTGTCCCAGTTCCATTCACTCTGTTGTTACCCTTCTCTATAGGTAACTTTTAAAATCAATTTAAAAATAAGTAAATGATTTCCATATCCAGCCATGATAGCTTTATGACTACTGGCTTTGCCCTCCCAAATGAAACAACTAAAAAGAAAAAACCAGGCAAAATAAATAAAATAACAATTTTAAGTCACTGGACATCTGGCAACAAAGGACAGTAATTTCTGAACGATAAGGAAAAACTGCTGTGAGTACAGTTGTCCCAGCTTACAGTGTTAGAAAAGTTCCCAGGCTGTGGCACAGAAAGGAAGAGCCAAGTGGAGCCAGTGGACACCCTGAGCTGAGGTGGTGCTGAGAGTCCACGGACACCAGGGCAGCTGGAATTCACAGGGTGGAGAACCAGGAGGAGAGAGCTACATGCCGAGCAAACTCTGGAGATCTATCAAGGGTCCCCTTTTAGCATTCAGCACAGTACTGATCAGCTGAAGAGTATGACAAAACTACTGGAGGTCAGAGCCGTGTGACACTTTTAAGCAACCTAATGTAACTGGAGAGTAGAGACAGTACCTATAAAGCTATCGTGGCTGGATATGGAATCCAACCTACATGTAACTGGGATCCGTGTAGAAGAGGAGACAAGAGGTATTCAGAAAAATATTTGAAGGAACAATGGCTGAAAGATTTCCAAAATTTATGAGAACTAGAAACCCATAGGTCTAAGAAGCTCAATGAAACCCAAGCACGAGAAGCATGAAGAAAACTACACCAAGGTTTATCATAATCAGATTGCTCAAAACAAGTGATAAAGAGCAATCTGAAAAACAGCCAAAGAAGAAAGACATTTTACATAGAGAGGAACTAAGATAAGGATTACTTTGGATTTCTCGTCATTAACAAGGCATGAGAGAATACAGTGGAGTAATATCTTTAGCATATTTGAAGAACGATATTATTGACCTAAAGTATCATACCCAGCGAAATATCTTTCAAAATCAAAGTTGAGAAAAAGACTTTTCCAACATCTAAGAGCTGAAAGCATTCTGTAGCACACTTGCCATAAGAAATGTTAAAGGACATATGGGGCAGTCACCAAGAAAAAAGACATGTTAAAGGAAGTTCTTTAGGCATAAAGAAAATAACAACAGATGGAAGTTATGGAGCTACACAAAGGAGTGAAGAATGCTGGAAATGATGACCACGTGGATAAATACATAAAACCGTTTTCATATTATTTAAATATCAGTGTATTATGAGATTTAGAAAATATGCAAAAGCAAAACATATGCCCATAGTATAAAGGTCAGAAGTGGGGAAAATAGTAGTAACTATCATCAAGTGTTTATTATAGACATGAAGTAGTGCAGTGTCATGTGAAGGTGGACTATGATTAAGTTAAAGATGTATATACTATAAACCCTAAAACAACCACAAAATAACAAAACAAGAAGTTATAGCTAATAAGACCACAAAGGAAATAAATTAGAGTCTTTAAAAAGACTCAAGTGATCCAAAGGAAGGCAGAATCAGAGGGAAAAGGGAACAGAGAACAGATGGGATAAATGGAAGAAAAGGTGATGCTGAGTTTAAACTTAACCATATCAATAATCACAGTGAGTGGAAATTGTCTAAATACCCCAATTAAAAGGCAGAGATTGTCAGGTTGGGTAAAGAAGCATGACCCAACTACATGTCTACCAGGATCACCCTTTAAATAAAAAAACATATCCCACACTCATACTAGTCCATTGAAAGCTGGAGTGGCTATATTAAACCAGACAAAGGAGATTCTAGAGCAAAGTATATTACCAGGGATAAAGAAAGTTATTTCTTTAAGGAGTCAGTGAATTAAGAGAATATAATAATTCTAAATGTTTGTGCTCCTAATAATAGACCTTCAAAATACATGAAGCAGGCTATGGCAGTTGTAGGAACAGCAGAGATCACACATCAGCTGCTGGGAAGAACTGGATTTCAGGTCACCGTCAGAAAAGCTAAGTTTGCTGTACAGTAAGGATCAGATTGGATCTTGATTGCAGAACCATCCCTGATTACAGAATCTTGGATGATTTCACAAAAGTTCATCTTCTTTGCAGAACCTGCTTTCCTTTCTAGGTTGTGTCTCCTACTTCATCCTTCGAGACCATCCCAGAAGATCTATAAGAGTCCATCTGGGAAATCACTAGGCGTTCTTGGAAGGTAAAGAAGTAGGATTGTTGGCTGGAATAAAAACAGGGTTGAATGAGTTCCAGAAAGCAGGGTTCTCTAACTCATGGACAGCAATTTGTGGAAGAAAACAACTTCAAAAAAACCAACTAGAAGCAACACTCAGAGAAGTAAGATGAGAGGGGCCTGTTCAGGAAAGAAGACAGCTGGTCCACTGCAGAAGAATCTTGAACCAGATCTCTCAGGATGATGGTGGGGGGTCGCTCAGCAGAGAACCTCCCTTCAGGATCCATGAGGAAGACAAGAAAAAACAAACAGAAGACTCCTGGAAATGGAGATGGTGGCAGTGTCAGCGAAGCACTTCAGCCCCCTGGGAAGAAAAGGGCCCATGTGGACCATACTGTTGAAAGTGAAGTGGTGTTTAAGAACAGGATGGAAGTTAAAGTGAAGATTCTTGAAGAATTAAAACCATGGCTTGTTGAGGACTGGGACTTAGTTACCAGGCAAGAGCAGCTCTTTCAACTCCTAAGAAAAACATATGCCATTCTGGAAGAGTATGTGAATTGCAAGAAATCACAGGGAAACATCGATAGTAAGGAATATGCAGTTAATGAAATTGTGGCAGGAATAAAAGAATATTTCAACGTGATGTTGGGCACTCAGCTGCTTGACAAATTTGAGAGGCTCCAGTACACTGCAATCCTCTCAGCTCACCCTGCTGCACCAACGCCGTAGGTTTACAGAGCGCCACACCTACTGAGATTATTTGTAGGAATCGGAGCAATGTTGGCATATACACCCCTTGATGAGAAGAGCCTTGTGTTATTGTTGGGCTCTTTGCATGATTTGCAAAAATATCTGACAAAGAATTCCACAAGCATTGCAAGCTTTTTTTCTCATTTCAAAGTTGCTGCCAGTGTATGCAGTAATTCGACAAAGAATAAACATTCTGTAAAACATTTTGTTGCCTAGCCTAGTTGACCACATTGCTCGGATGCTGGTGGTTCTATCCCTTTGGCACTACACAATTTTATATATGTGTTAATGCTACTGATTTAATGCCCTGATTAATCATGTTAATTAATGCACGATTAATCCCATTTAATACCCTGATTCCTAGTGCCAAATGATTCAACTTAATGTATATACTTGAAAACCCATGCATTTGTGCTGTTTTTTTTTAAACGGTGCTTGAAGTAAAACAGCCCATCCTGTCTACAAGTCCATCTATGTTGTTTCTTAGGCATACTATCTTTGTTTAAGTTGTTGAAGGATGGTGGTTTGTTTAATGGTTTTCGTATTTGATTCTAATGCACATTCTAACATGATAGAGGCAATGCATTATTGTGTAACCACAGTTTTGTGGAAAAGTTGATATTTTAGGAATTGTATTTCAGATCTTAAATAAAATTTGCTTCTAAATTTCAAAGCAAAAAACCAAAATACATGAAGTAAAAATTGACAGAACTACCAGGAAAAAATAAATTTACAATTATTATTAGAGATTTCAATACTCACCTCTCAATAATTAACAGAACAAATAAATAGAAAATCAGTAAGGATCTAGAAGGTGTGAACATCATCAACCATCTTAATATTATTGACATTTATAGAACAGTGGAATGCATATTCTTTTTAGTGTACATGGGGCTTTTACCAAAATAAACCCTATTCTGGCTATAAGACAGGTCTCGATAAATGTGAAAGGATTCAAAGCATACTAAGTATGTTCTGTGACCATAACAAAATTAAATTAGAAATCAATAATGGAAAAACCTGGAAAATCCTCAAATATTTGGAAACTAAATGATACACTTTAAATAACTTATGAGTTAAAGTCAATGGGGAAATTAGTATTTTGAGCTGAATGAGAGTGAAAACACAACATGTCAAATTTGTACAATGCCACTAAAGCACTGCTTGGAAATTTATAGCACTACCTATATTAGGAAGAAAGAAAGTCTCAAATCAGTGACCTCAGTTTTCACCACAGGAGACTAGAAAAAGAAGCATAAGCTGATTCCCAAGTAAGGAGAAGAAAAGAAATAATACAGATAAGAGCATAAGTCAGTGGAATAGAAAACAAAAGGAAAATAGAGAAAATCAACGAAACCAAAAGCTGGTTCTTAGAGATTAATAAAATTGATCAACTTCTAGCCAAAGTGATCAGGAAAAAGGGAGGCAACACAGACTACCAATATCAGCAATCACTGAGGAGCATCACCCTAGGCTCTACCGATATTCAATGATAACAAGGGAACGCTACGAACAACTTAGGCCAATTAATTTGACAATTTAGATGAAAGAATTCCATCTAACATACAAACTGCAAAAGCTCACTCAAGAAGAAATAGGCGACCTCAGTAACCTTGTAAGTATAAAACAAATTGAATTCATACTTAAAAACTTTTCCACAAAGAAAGCTCCATACACATATGGCTTCACTGGTAAATTCTATTAAACCTATAAGGAAGAAATAATACTAATTCTACACAAACCCTTCTAGAAGATTGAGGAACAGAAAATACTTTCTGTCTCATGTGAAACTAGTGTTATGATATGAAAACAAGACAAACAAGAAAAAAACCACAGACCAGTATCTCTCATGAACATAGGAACAAAAAGTCTAAACAAAATTTTAGCAGATCAAATTTAACAATATATAAAAAGGAAAGTACATTATGACCAAATAGGGTTTATCCCAAGAATGCAAGTTTCATCTAACATTTGAAAAGTTACAGTTAGATAGGAGGAATAAGTTCTACTGTTCCATTACACAGTAGGGTGACTCTAGTTAACAGTAATATATTATGTATTTCAAAATAGCTAGAATTTGAATGCTCTCACCTCAAAGAAATGATAAATGTCTGAGATGCTAATTACCATAATTTGAATATTACATATTTTATACATGTATTAAAACATCACTGTGCTCCATAAATATGTACAAATGTGTGCAAGTTAAAAATTAATTAATTAATTAACCTGGCTAGCAAGTTAGCTCAGTTGGTTAGAGCATGTTGTTATAACACTGAGGTCAAGGGTTCAGAGCCCTGTACCAAGCAGCTGCAAGAAAAAAAAGAAAAAAGAAAATCAATGTAATTCACCATGCTGACAATCTTAAAAAAGACAATCCATATGTACAGCTCAATAGACACAGAAAAAGAATTTGAAAAAAATAATCTAACATGGATTACTGCTGGAAAAAGAAAGTCAACAAAGTAGGAATAGAAGAGAACTTAAATAGGCTCTATGAAAATCTTACAGCTAATATCATATTTAATGGTGAATGATTGAATGCTTTTCCCCACAATCAGAAAGCAAAACATGGATGTCTACTCTCATCACATCTATTAGACGTCATGCTAAGGTTCAGTAAGGCAAGAGCCAGTACATTAAGGTAAGAAAAAGAAATAAAATGCATCCAGATTGGGAAGGAGGAAGTAAACTTGTTTATTTGCAGAAAACATGAACATCTATGCATAAAATCTGGTGGGACCTACAAAAAAGCTACTAGAGCTAATAAAGGAGTTTAGTAAAGTTGCCAGAAAAAGATTTACATCTAAAGCAATTTTATTTCTATATACCAGCAATAAATAATTGGGAATTGAAATTTTAAGAAATTTCCAAGTACAACAGTATAAAAAGAATGCAGTACTTAAAGATAAATATGTCAAAAAATGTGTAAGACATATACGTTGAAAAATATAAAATATTGCTGAAACTAAGGAAGACCTAAATTTATGGAGAGATATACCTTGTTTATAATTCAGAAGACTAAATCTATTGTTAAGCTGTCAGTTATAAACAGTTTGATCACTAGAATCAACATAATCCCATTCAAAATCCCAGCAGGACTTTTTTTTTTTTTTTTTTTTTTTTTTAAATAGAAAATGTGAAGCTGATTCTACAGTTCTTATGGAAAATGGAAAGGACCTAGAGTAGCCCAAACAGTACATAATTTCAAGACAAAAGGCCAGAAAAACAACCCAGTAAAATAAACACTTTACCAAAGAAGATGTGTAGGTAGCAAAGAAGCACATTTTAAAATGCTCAAGATCATTAATCGTCCAATTTAAACCACACTGTGTTACCACTACACACTTATTAGAATAGCTAAAATTTGAAAGAATGATTATACCAAGTGCCAGGTTTTGTTTTGTTTTTTAATATTCTGGAAACTATATTTTATATATAACAGTATATAAAATTATTTTGTTTCTTTTTTATAGCTGCACAGTATTCTTTGGTTTATTCAATGTCTCTTTTATTGATGGACATTTTATTTCCAGTCTTGTTACTATAAATAATACTGGAGTAGCATAGTTTTGTGCATATATATTTTCAACATTCATTGTTCCCCAGTATCTCTGAGATAGAGCTTTAGAAGTGGTATTGTTGAGTCAATGGGTAAATACACACGTAATTTTGGGAGATGTTGCAAAATTCTCATTCATAGGGGTTGTATCATTTTGCATAGTGATCAGCAATGCATGAGAGTGGCTGTTTCCACCACATTCTCTCACCAGCAGAGTACAGGGTACTTCAAAAAGCTTATGGAAAGATTTGTATTATCTTTTAATTCTGTTTTTCCACAGACTTTTTGAAGTATCCTCATATGTTGTCAGATATTTGGATATTGCCAGGGTAAGTGAGAAATGGTGACTCAGTGTAGGCTTTATTTGTATTTCTTTTATTATGAACAGGGCAGAGTGTTTCCATATGTCTACAAGCTACTTATATTTCTTTTCCCAGATCCATTCATTCTTTCAGCCCATTTTTCCATAGGTTTGCTGGCCACTTCCTTCTCTATTTGTGAAGCTTTTTATGTTTTAGAAGTATTAATCCCTTTTAATATGTTACAAATATATTTCCTCAGGTTGTCACCGTCAAATTTTGCTTATTTTGCAATTTTAGTGAGGTGGGGAACTGGGCAAGTTTTTTTATAATGAAGTAATCAAATTTATAAATCTCTTCCCTTGTTGCTCCTAGATTTTGAGACATAATTAGGATTTGCCCACTCATGAGACATAGAAATTTTTTTCTAGTACAATACTTTTTCATTTTCTTTTTTTCCATTCAGGTTTCTGATCCATTTGGAATTTATCCTTGTGAACAATGAGAAAAAGATCGATTTTATCATTTTCCATATGGTTAACTACCTATGCCAATACCACATATTAAAAAGTCTGTTTTTTGGGCTGGCCCTGTGGCTCACTCGGGAGAGTGCGGCGCTGGTAGGGCCTAGGCCGCTTGTTCGGATCCTATACAGGGATGGCCGGTGCGCTCACTGGCTGAACGTGGTGTGGACAACACCATGCAGAGGGTTGCTATCCCCTTACCAGTCAAAAAAAAAGTCTGTTTTTCTTCAGCTGACTTTTATCGTATCCCAGATGTCCACTGCAGTGGGGTCTGTTTCTGGATTTCTGTCCTATCCCGTGGTTAGTCTGTGTCCTTGGTACCCTACAGAGTAATGACTGGGCCTGCTCTGCCCTCTCACTGCGCCCTTCATTGCTCTTCTCCTTAGGCTTTCCCTGCTTCATGCTTGATTGTTCTTCTGAATTGACTTTATATTCAATTCGAAGACATCTCTTTAAAGATCTACAAATACTTTTTTTTTCTTTCTGCAGTGTAAATGTCCCCAGTTTCCTCAACTATTGGAAAGTGATTCCCAGACCATTCATTCTCCTTGTCCTTTCCATGCATCAAGTAACCTTAAAATGTGGGACCCAGAACTGGACCCACTGGCATAGGGGTGAAGATGGCATGACTGTGGCAGGATAGGCTTTTTAAAGGGGTGTCACCAGAATGGGAGGCTGCGTGAGCAGCTGGAGCTTGGGCAGGGAGGAGTAAGCAGAGGATGGAGGGCGCAGGGCCCCTCCTTTCCGTTCCGGATGGGAGGGCGGCTGGGGTCTCAGCACTTTGTGACATAGGGGCCAGCTCAGGGCAGCTGGAGAGGCCTGCCTTCCTCCTGTTCCCCGGCCCGGCCCCCGCCCTTCTTCCTCTCCCAGTAGCCCACTGGCCGCCTCACTCCGGCCCCTTGCTTCGCCCATTCTCTCAGCTCCTAAGGTGGGCGAGCCCCGTTCATCACCTCCCCCTGCTTGGATGCTTCCACTCAGCCGCCCGCGCTCAGCTGCCCGCGCTCATCCCTGCGCCGCTTGGCGGTTGGTTCCTTCCACATGGGCCTCGCCCTCGCAGCGCCTACTGACGTGTTCACGGTGCTCACTATCGTCACCGTGGTTAGTGTTCTCAGTGTTCAGTAGCCAAAGAGCCCGCCACGGGGCAGATGGAGTTCAGTCTACTCCGTGCGCCGGGCGGTCTCCTTTAGAGGAGACGGTGAAGGAGAGGAGTCCCGTGCTGTGAGCCGGATGTTGTCCATGAGAGCAGACGGTGAAGGAGACGAGTCCTGTGCCTTGAGCCGCACAGTCTCTGTGAGAGCAGACAGTGAAGGGAGATGAGTCATTTGCCGTGATCTGGATGGTCTCTGTGAGGGGACGGTGAAGGAGAAGAGTCCTGTGCCTTGAGCCGGATGGTCTCCGTGAGAGCAGACGGTGAAGGGAGACGAGTCATTTGCCGTGATCCAGATGGTCTCCGTGAGAGGAGATGGTGAAGGAGACGAGTCCTGTGCCTTGAGCCGGATGGTCTCTGTAAGAGGAGGCAGTGAAGGAGATGAGTCCTTTGCCGTGATCCAGATGCTCTCCATTACAGGAGACAGTGAAGGAGACGAGTCCTGTGCCATGATCCAGATGCTCTCTGTGAGAGAAGACGGTGAAGGAGACGAGTCCTGTGCCGTGATCCAGATGCTCTCCATTATAGGAGACAGTGAAGGAGACGAGTTCTGTGCCGTGAGCCGGACGGTCTCCATGAGAGGAGATGATGAAGGAGACGAGTCCATTGCCACGAGGCGGATGGTCTCCATTAGAGGAGATGGTGAAGGAGACGAGTCCTGTGCCTTGTGCTGGACGGTCTCCATTAGAGGAGATGGTTGAGGAGACGAGTCCTGTGCCTTGAGCCAGACGGTCCCCATGAAAGGAGACGATGAAGGAGACGAGTCCTGTGCCGTGAGTGGGGCGGTCTCCGTGAAAGGAGGCAGTGAAAGAGATGAGTCCTTTGCTGTGATCCAGATGTTCTCTGTGAGAGAAGATGGTGAAGGAGACGAGTCCTGTGCCATTCTGCAGGGAAGTGTCTCACCCGCTACCTGTCCATATGCAATGGAAGCAGTCCCTGCCATTGTCCCTCCTGTTGCCACGTTGGACAGGGCGCTTTGGGGACCCCTGTCGGTGCTATACACAGCCCTCACAGCCAAGCTGCTGGAGGGACGATCCCGTTCCCACGGAGGGACCCCAATTCTGCTGGGCTGGTGGACGAGTACTGAGTGGAGTCGGTGCACTGACTGTCCTGGCCAAGGAAATGGAGCATGTCAGGCCCGAGGCAGGCAGGACATTGCAGTGCTGTTTAGGGAGGCTAGTGGGAGTGTATTTGAAGTTTCATCACTTGCTCATTTCTTACTGAACAGTTAGAAGTGACAGGCACTGTGTTATATTTAAAGCTACTATCCAAACACTGAGAGCCAGTGAGTCTTTTCCCAGTAACCCCTGGCACTGTTGAGGGATGGGGTCAGTATGGTAGTTAACTTGTGTGCTTGTAGAGGGCAGCAAAAACAGTGTGGAGCAGGCAAGTGTTTAATGGTCTGTCTCCCAGGAAACATTTAAAATTAAGGCGCTGAGTTTTATAGAAGACAGTTGAAATTCAGCATTTCTCTAGACCAGTTATCAGGAGCTATCTGACTTAGCATTTGTCCTTTTTTATGTAAGAGTAGAATAAAATTAAAGTTTAAATTTTGAGAGGAATAACACATCCATTACCATCATATTTGTTTTATTTGCAGCCATGAAAGTTGATTACTTTTACTATATTTAAATTTTTGGTCTTACGTGGGTTTTTGTTTTCTTTTTAAGTAATAAAAACCACTTAACCAAGAGAAAAGTATGATCCAGGGGACTCTAGCCATGTGTTGGACAAAATGATGTGGCAGGGTCTCTGGTAACTGGAAATATATGCTCAATTTAAAGACACTTAGACTGGTAATACTTAAAAACTACTAGTCAAACAAGAAATGAGACTGCCAACATCCTGTCTTTCTTGAAGCAGTAAGAGCTATTGAAGGTTTTTGAGGGGGTAATTATCTGGTGGAGTTTCACATAGAATTTCTATGGCTGACTCTTTGTGAGTGCATTATTGCAGATTTCTTTAAAGCTTCCCATTTATTTCTAATATGTCTATTTCAGTTTGTTGCTACATTGCCTGATGATGTTCAGCCTGGGC
>NW_007732714.1:125479-126746 GCF_000696425.1 Galeopterus variegatus
AGTAGAATTGGGAATTCATACAGCCACTCTGAAAAGTAGTTTAGTGATATGTATAAGAAGCTTTACAAATGGTCATATCCTTTTATATAGTATAATATCTTGTCAAATTATCTGCCCTAAAGAAATTACCAATCATACATTAAAGATCATGTGCAAGGGCATTCAGTGGAACAGAACTTATTAGAGTGATAAACTTGTCACAACCTACATGATCCCTATGGTAGGGGAATTGTTAAATTATTGTATATCCATATAATGGGATATAAGGTGGCTTTACATATTTCAAAGACATTGGGGCACAGAAAGTGCTCATAATTTAACGTGAAGTCGAGAAAAGCAGAAACCAAGACTTTAAAGTATAGGTAAACTGAGTGTTATATAAAACACATATGTACACTCGGGCGCACACAGAAAAAATGCTGCAAGGAAATACAATAGAACAATAAAAATTCTTATATCTACGAGATGAAGTAATTTTTCAGTTTTTTTTCCCCTTACATATACAAGTGTTTGCCAGATTTTCTGATTTGATCATGTGCTCAGAAAATATCTTATTTGGAAATACAGATTATATAATTTTCAGACACTATTAAATTTTTTATCCTTTTTTTCTGTACAGAATTTGACTTTCAGACATATATGTGTATGTATATGTGTGTGTACTCCTACATACTTTTTATCATACTGTATGCCATTCTGCTTCACATTTGTTTCATATAATTGGGGGAAATTATTCTGTGTAAATGAACTGTGCAAATGAAAAGCTTTCATTTGAAACTTAACAGTTAAAGTGGCCAAAATCATTGACTGCAATTCTTTCTAAAACTGAGTACTCTGTTGTTTTATTAGTTTCTTAATTATATTACATTGGACATATTATTGTTAATAAGTTTCCTCTCCTTGCCCAATTNTCAAGGAATCAAAGAAATATATTCAAGAAACCAAGAAACAAAATATGATACTTCGTGATGAGGCAATTAAAGATAAGGTAAAATTCCCTTCTTGGGATTAAATTCTGGAAACAAAAGTAAAAGTAATGAGTAGTTATTACTAATCTTAATATCTTTTTTTTGTAGGACAAAATCAAGACACTTGAAAAAACTAATGAAATTCTGGATGACAGAGCTAAAAGTCTTCGTGTTATGTTAGAATCTGAGAGAAAACGTACTGTCAGGAATCAGGACTTGGTAAGAGTTTTGCTGATAAGTGTTACTGTAGTTTGGCTTTTGAGTTATTTTGTATACTGCATGAGTTGAACACGATATTT
>NW_007732714.1:128780-138225 GCF_000696425.1 Galeopterus variegatus
GAAGAGCCAGTATCTTCATAAATTATTTGGAATTTCTTCTGTATGTGAAATTTATCTTTTCATTCTCAAATCCTACCATTTTTAATTCAGGCAAGAGGATTTTTAAAGTGTCCTTGGGTTTGTTTGTTTTTTTTTTTTTTCTCTCCACTAGAAAAAAATTACTGATTTGAATTGGTTTACTTGAAAGTTTTTTCATTTTCTTTGANAGGAAGCTTACTCTCTCATTAGCTAGGCTGTGACAGTAGAGAAATAGTCATTTCTTTCCACATTGGAATTTTTTTTTTTTCTTTTTTGTCTTTTTTCGTGACTGGTAACGGGATCGCAACCCTCGGTGTCGCGCCCGCACCACGCTCAACCAGTGAGCGGACCAGTCTCCATATGGTATCCGAACCCTTGGCAGGAGGGCCGCTGCACTCCCAAGCGCCGCACTCTACCGAGTGCGCCGCCGGGCCGGCCCCACATTGGAATTTTCTGAATGCATTTTCCTAGAACAGCATTATTGTAACTGGTATTTAGATACTGTACTAATAATGAGATACCATGTATGATTTTGTGGACTCGTCTGAAAATCCCATCACTATTTATAACATTTGAAAGGAGAAATGTATTTGGGGTTCCAAAGAAATGTAGTAGTATTTTTTTTTTAATTAGTTACTGCTTAGATTTTATTACACTGTAAATTTAGAGTTGTTTTCAGGGATGATTTAGTTTTTGCCCTTTTAGAGAGATGTTAGCTGTTATTTCTCTTGTCTCTTGTGCATTTTGCTCCAGCAGTCTTCTCTTCCCTTCCCTTTCAGATGTATGATCACTGTTTATAGTGGCCTGGGAAAATTAAACGATCTAACTCATGAGAAGTATTTCTTCTTCTTCTTTCTTTGTTTTCTAAATGCCCTGTTTATTTGGCAGACAAGGTTCAGAAATGTACAGACACAATTTGTAGGCTGAGAAATCTCTGTGGAGTTGTTACTTCACAGCTACACTTTACAAAAGCAGTAATGACAGCTTCTCGGCACATTAACCAGTCATTTTTTGTTTGAAGTGAACACAGTGAGAATGGATTATAAGGCCTATTTCTCTAACTCACCATCAACTTCTTTTGCTCTAATCTTTAAGAACAAGTGGAGCCTTCACTTGATCAGCCACCTCCTTGCTGCTCAGCACCTCGACAGTAGCAAGAACAAACTCAAAGCAGGTCCCAGAACCTCGGCTTGTAAGAATCAGGCCGTCCTTTTCCACACGATTCTGAATGGCTGTAATGACTTCCATTTATCGTTTTGTTTTTAGCAAGTGGGTGTGTTGTAACTGCTTTCAAAATCTATTTCTTGGGGCCGGCCCAGTGGCACACTGCTGCAGTGCGCTGCTTGGGAAGCGCGGCGGCGCTCCCACCGAGGGTTCAGATCCCACATACAGACCGGCCGCTCACTGGCTGAGCGAGGTGCGGGAGCAACACCGAGGGTTGCGATCCCGTAGCCGGTCCCGGTCCGGTACGGGTGCAACACTGAGGGTTGCGATCCGTTGCCGGTCATGAAAAAAGACCAAAAAAGGAAAAAAACAAAACAAAACAAAACACCAACCTATTTCTTGAGCCAGCAGAGCAGTAGGACCTGCACAGATGGCAGCTATGAGGCCCTTCATGTTTTTTTGTTCCTTCAGTGTCTCTTTCACAGCAGAAGACTCAGATAAATTCTGTGCACACAGATTACCTCCTGGAGAACCACCACATTATATGGTCCCTGCTTTTTTGCATCTTCAGCACAGGCATCAGGACGAATGACAACATCACGGCTACACTGTACTGGGTCTTTTCCAGCCAGACCTGCAATGGTGACCTTAATCCCAACTCGTCTCATGACATCTACAGGGATGACTGTCTCCATTTCCTCTGCTCCCTTAGCCAGGATGACCAGAGCTCTTTTTGATGCTCTGGTAATATTTTTATGTCATGTTTTTTAAAGACCCAAACCTGACTGAAAGGGACCACAAGCCCAGAAGTATTTCTAAACTCAGCCAATAGCCAACTTTGAATAAGATTTGAAAGATGTTTTCTGGTGAATGAAAGAGGCATATCTTAGTACAAAGATTATGCCTTTAAATTTGTTTCCTCAGAGTCTTTTGGAATAATCATTGTTTCTAGACCTCATTTTGGCTATTTTGTGTTATGAAATAAATGATTTTAGGTAAATAAGCATTAGTATAGTATGAAATATTAGCCATTTCTGTTGTTAAAGTTGTATTCATTTTGTAAGATTGGTGCTCATTTAATAGATATATAAACATGTCTGTAGCTGCAAGGTATATTTACCTTAGTGCCTTTGTCTATCGAGACTATTTATGAAGTTTCGCCACCAGTTAAATTTGAAATTCTTTCTAACCTTTTCTTTTTTTTAATCCTGTGAATTCATTATGCTGAGTCAAACCATTATTAAACTGTCACTTGGTTATGATTTTTCATCGTTATATTAGGAAATACATATATTTATTAATAAAATGTTCAACATCAAATTTAAATTTATTTCTCTCTCTTCTAGGTAAAGAGTAGAGTTTATCAAGGTAAAATTTTAGACTTATTTTGTCTTTTGTACTGTTTCCTCTGTATTGGTGTTTGTTATCAGTTTTATAGAAGCCAGAAGTAGATATAATGACTACTTATGTCTGACTGACTTATTAGCTCCCGACAGTTTTCGTTTTCCTGGGTTGCTAGGTTGGATGATGGAGTAGATGGTGGTGATACCAATGGATAGGAGATGAGGAAGAATAAATTGTGGGAGTAGAGAGAAGATGATTAGTTTAATTTGGGGCAGCCTGAATTTAAATGTTGATGCAATGCAGATTTATTACAGGTGAACAGCGTTCCTGTGCCAATGATTTAATCAATACATGAAATATTTATTAAACTAGATAAGTTGAGGAATAGAAATATCAATCAATATATTTGCATTTTCTTTCTGTTTCTCTTTTTAAATGACATGTATTTGAAGGGATCCTATTTTCCGAGAAGAAATGTGCTTCATGCAGAGAGGAACTTCAAGCTATAACGTTTTACTGTATTTCCCATTTTTGAAATATATTTAAACTAGAATCTCATTTAAATAAGGATTCTATTATAATATTTTTCTTAAATTTTAATAATATTTTTATATCCTTATTGCTGTTAACTACAGATTGCTCTTTAAAAAATCATAAAAGTTTTGAAAAGAAGTTCTTTTTCCTCATAGTGCCAAATCACATGTCTTTGCTGCTAATACATTGGGTAACAATTTTATTTAGTGACTTATTGATTTTTGCCCCCTTTTTAGTCACTGAACACCAAATTTCTGACAAGGTGAAAAACATCACAAGAGAAAATCAAGAACTTGTACAAAAGCTGTCAGATTACGAACAAAAGGTATAATGATTTTTTTAGTTTTGTTCCCCATTGTTCCTGCTTGAATTATTTCTGCCTGTTTTATAGTTACTATAAATTTAGTTATTATACTATTGTTAAATCATATTTTCTTATTATTTCCTACCAACCATTCAGATCTAAGCAGTCATATGTGTAAAGCACTGCTTCCTTCTGTAAGGGGTCGCTTATTTGGAAATATGTTTTGGTAGAACTATAATTTATATTTTTGAATTCTGAATGCTTTATTTTATATAGATCAAGGAATCAAAGAAATATATTCAAGAAACCAAGAAACAAAATATGATTCTTCGTGATGAAGCAATTAAATATATGGTAAAATTCCCTTCTTGGGATTACATTCTGGAAACAAAAGTAAAAGTAATGAGTAGTTATTACTAATCTTAATATATTTTTTGGTAGGATAAAATCAAGACACTTGAAAAAACTAATGAAATTCTGGATGACACAGCTAAAAGTCTTCGTGTTATGTTAGAATCTGAGAGAGAACATACTGTCAGGAATCAGGACTTGGTAAGAGTTTTGCTGCTAAGTGTTACTGTAGTTTGGCTTTTGAAAGATTTTGTGTACTGCATGAGTTGAACACGGCATTTTCCATGCTGTTATGTAAAGTAAGAGTGGGAGTCAGAGAAGTTGAACCTACTTCTGTCCACTTTTGTAGAATTGTAAGTACTAATATAACTTAAAGTGGTTTTATGGAAGTATTTTTGTCCTCAGCTCTGGGTAATTTTCATATTTCTTGGTTCTGTCCTCTGAAACATGTAGAGCAACTAAGAAACTGTAACTGTGATAACTGTAACAGTCCTTATATTTTGTTTTGTAAGTTCTTTTTCAGTAAACTTTTAACTTTAGTTTTAGAATTATATGAAAGTTGCAAAGACAGTAGAGAGGGTTCCTGTATGTCATACACGCAGTTGAGCTTGACCACCTAGCAAAGGTCGTCTTGCCAGGTTTTTCCGCTGTAAAATTACTCTTTTTCCACTTTTTATATACTGCACTCTTTGGAAGGAAGTTGCTATGCATAACCCACTGTCCAAGAGGGGAGAGTTATGTCCCACCTCCTTGAAGAGCCAGTATATTCATAAATTATTTGGAATTTCTTCTGTATGTGAAATTTATCTTTTCTCCCTCAAATCCTGCCATTTTTAATTCAGGCAAGAGAATTTTTAAAGTGTCCTTGGGTTTTTTTTTTTCTCTACCACTAGAAAAAAATTACTGATTTGAATTGGTTTACTTGAAAGTTTTTTCATTTTCTTTGCTTTTGCCTTTCTGTATGGTCATCTACTACATTATCTCATAACCATGAAGGTTGTTGATGTCATGAAATATTTGTGCTCTCAATTATGTTTCCTCTTTAAGGTTTTGATTTTTCCCCTGTGCCAAAACTGGTTCACATGCTTTTACCTGATACATACAGGATGGCACTGGGATATGTTTTGTTATTGTTTCTTCTTTTTGGCATATATCCTGATGTTTCTACTAAAATCCTAATACATGTTTTGTGTTCTGTTTCCACATGGCAGATATTAGAAAACATGAAATCTATAGAGAAGTTAAACAATGTTATCTCCATGAATGCTTCAGAATTTTCAGAGGTAAAGCTGACTACAATTCCTACAGAATAGTTATACTATGTTTCAGTTTTGTTGAGCAAAAATTTGATGTGTGCTTAAAATATGCAGAAAATGAAAACTACATTATTTCTGATTGGCAGAGTGTAACGTGTTTGTCCTTTGTAATTCATTCACTAATAGGAATGTTTTAACATTAGGTTCAAATTGCTCTTAATGAAGGTAAGCCTAGTGAAGAGAAGGTGAAGTCTGAATGCCATCGGGTTCAAGAAGAAAATGCTAGGCTTAAGAAGAATAAAGAGCAGGTAAAAAAAAAAAAAAAACAGATATCCTAGGTCATATAAACTAGACAACCAAATACCATTACCTCGTGAATATTTTTTCTCAGATTGGCTTTTAAGGTAATGAAATGAGCATGCAGAATTCTGTACTTAGATATGCAAAGTTTAAACTGTGCTTCCAGAACTGAGTGCATGTCCACATTCTTATCTGTTCTGGAGTTGCTGTTCTTCTGTACAAGTTATTGTAGCTGTCAGAGTGTTTAGTCTTTGTCTTATCAAACATGAACCAACTACTACCTTGAGTAGCTTCAAAGGTGAAATAGATTGGCTTTTTAGGCCAAAGAAGTAGGTATTTTTTACCCCTTGTTTGAGTAGTTAACTGCTTCATTGGCCAAGGGAAGGTTACATGATCAGGAGTCTGGACTTGGGAGATGATAGGACATGCTCTTCCATTCCTACTGGAAGTGAGTTATTTGAATTGGCTGCAATTTTCTGAAGGATGCAGTGAACTGGATCAACTTCCTTGACAGATCTGGTGTTCACGCTATAGCTCTGAGCATTAAGACCACTCTGCCCTCTCCCTCAGCAAGGGTCTTAACCCATAGTGACAGGTCAGGGAGGGGCTTAGTTTCTTACTTCCCAGTCTCATTCACATTGTTCTCATGTCTTCAGTGCAAAAGCTCTAACCTGTAGGAATTGATATGTTTTGACTTTTCAGTTGCAGCAGGAAATCAGAGACTGGAATAAATCACATGCTGAACTCAGTGAGCAAATCAAATCATTTAAGAAGTCTCAGAAAGATTTAGAAGTAGCTCTTACTCAGAAAGACGATAATATTAATGTAAGTTCGTTCTCATGAATACATGCTTAATTCTCATGAATTCTCATGAAACATGCTGAATTAAAATTGAGAGACTCTTACGGATCCCCTTTTGCTTCTTTTCTAGGCTTTGACTAATTGCATTACACAGTTGAATCAGTTAGAGTATGAGTCTGAATCTGAGAGTCAAAATAAAAGAGGAAATGAGTCAGATGAATTAGAAAATGGAGAGGTGGGAGGTAAGATCAGTCTCAGGAGGTTGGACCCCTTGTTGCCTTCCTGTCTTTATTTTAGTACACTGATGCTGCTTCTCAGCTGGCAGAATTTCCTCTTCAGCTTTAGAGTAGTAGACACATATCATTGGATTTCTATATATGTCTGCTTGCATTGGGCAGAGGTGGTTTGCTGGGGTGTGATATAGCAATTGGCATGCAAAGAACACTGAAGTTTTTTTTTCCATCTCATTGAGAACTAGTAAATATGCACTGGAACTGTACTGGTCATGTTTTATACCTCTAAGTATTGAACACATGCAACAGGAGAAACTTGTTTCTCAGCTTCATAGTGACGGCTTATGATTTTAATACTCATCTCTGTAGCTGTGTGGTTTTAAGGCTTACAACCAGTTTTAAGAGTACTGAGGTGGTTGGAGCCAAAAACTGGGCTGTGAGAGTGGAGGCTACAGGGTAGCAGTGTTTACTGATGAGGAAAATGTTTCTAAATACAGTCTCCCAAGTTAGCTATTGGTTGCATTAGTGGGTGTTTTAAACCACATCTGGTAACAGATTCTGGGGGAAAACAGAGGAGTGACTCTTTCTAAAATAAGACACTTACCCGAGCAGAGATCTGAGAGAGAAGACAGAGCTTCATCTCAGATATTTCTTCTTGCTCAAAAACAGCATGGGTAACATTTTTATTGTACAAACTTGGAATTTACTTTTTAAATTATATTTGTAATTCTCTTAAAAGTCAATTAGTCTCGTTAGTTCTGTTGGCTAATTTGTTTTTTTCTTTTAGTATTTAAACACGATAATTGTTACTTTTGGGGAAGTCAAGAAAATATAGAGTAGAAAAAGCAATTAAAGCCTTCTGTTTTTTTAGGTAACCGGAGTGAGAAAATGAAAGATCGAATTAAGCAGATGATGGACACTTCACGGGTATAATCCTTTTTGTAGAGTCACATAAGTTCTTGTGAATTCTTATGATGACTTACTTTTAAGAATACTTCTCTCTTCTGCACGTTTTAGACACAAACTACAATATCAGTACTTGAAGAGGATCTAAAACTCTTTCAATTTAAGCTAAGAGCCTGGATATCCACAAAATGTAACCTGCAAGTTAGGTTGCTTCTTGAAAAGGAAGCACCACATATTGGAAAGATACAAAATATCATTGGGAAGACGAGGAATGGCTTTCTGCTTTGTTCTTCTCACCCCTGTCGGCACCGCCTTCTCAACCACGTTCTGAAGTCCTTGTGCACACACATAGAGCTCAACTGTTTTATCCTTTACAGATGAAATAAAGCAACTAGAAAAGGACCGCATTTCACTGCAGTCTGCCAAAGCTGGACTGGAGGATGAATGTAAAACCCTGAGGCAGAAAGTGGAGATTTTGAGTGAACTATACCAGCAGAACGAGATGGCTCTGCAAAAGTAAGATGTTCACTGTTAGTTGTTAACACAGTTATGACTAAATATGTATACTAATGTAGATAACTTTATCTTAAAGATTATTTACGGTTTTTTCCATCTGTGGTTGGTATGTGTTGTCTGTCCTTCTTTCCGTTTTGTTTCCCATAACTTGCATTTTTCTTTCTGTTCTGACCAGTCGTCAGCAATTGTTGCCTGTAATTCATGTGAGGGGCGTGGTTTACTGGTAGCAGCGGTCGCTGCTACACACGTGCTTCTTTTCTGAAGATGCACACCCTGTCTGTAGTCCACCACTTACTCCATTTGCCTTTCTTTGTGGTCAGTTATGTAATTCTGATTAGTCTTACATTTGTCTTACTAGCTCTTGATATAGTCTCTTCAAATTCCAGGTGACTTGTATGACATGTTTTTTAGTAGAATAAGAACTTCAAAAGAAATATTTAGTTATTGAACGTATAGGACTTAATATAATCAAATATTCAGACTAATCATGATGTACTTATGGTAAGGATGTTAGGAGTTTTGGATACAGAAATATCTGTTTGGTGTTTATATTTAGGTATTAATCTTTTGAAATATACATCTCAAATTTGGAGCTAACTATCTCTCGAAAGATGTATTTTTGTAGTATATTTTGAGGTTTTTCTCCACAAAACTATTTGAATTCCTAAAAATAGCTTGTCTGTGGCATTGCTGTTTGTGTTTAGTCTTATACTTTACTCAGTCTGGGAGAAGGCCTGTATTGCTGAATAAAGCTCACCTCTTAAAAAATGCTTGTACTGCCTGATGCCATTAAACACTGAAACCACACCATTAACTTTTCTCTAATTCTGCACTCATCAAGCAGCCAGTTTAGATTTCCAAATTTTGTTCAGGCCAGCTCTAACAACCTGGCCCACTTGAGAGAAACATTCCTCTTTTTATTACCTTTTCTAAGAATAATCATGTCTCTGACCTAATAGTAGTGTGAATCATGTAAGTGACAGTTTTTCTTCAGGACTCGGGCACTGTGGCTCTATTTTATTCAGCTCCTCCAGCCTCCTTTCAGTCACCATGTCTGGTTTGTATTCTACTGTCCTCTCCCAAAGTCACTGTGTTAGTTCAGGCACATGTCATCTTTTCTGCCAGTCCCCTAACTAATCACCTGTGTTCAGCCTCCCTTTCTTATGCAACTTCTTCCACACTCTGATTTTCTTGAAGCTGCAAGAGTGAACATTCTAAAATATAAGTCTGTCCATTTCATTACGTGCTTAAACTCTGTCAAGGATACCCCATTCTCTTCAGTATCCATGTTGGACTCCTCAGCAGGTATAGAGGGTGCTCCCCTTACATGGTCCCGAGCTGCCTCTCCAGGTCCATTTCCTGTAGCTCCTTCTGATCCTTCCTGACTTACAGCCACACACAGTACAGTCCCTTCATACCACTCCACGCCTCCTTGTCGTCGTGTGTGTGGTTTTCTTTGTAGCAAAAATGTCCTCTAACACTATTTCCACCTGCCAATCTCCTGCTTACTCAAATGTTTATGCTCCTTAAAATCTTTTCTGGAGGGAGTGGTGGCATAAATAGCCATAGACACTGGGCGAGTACTCATTTTTTTCTTATAAAGTAACTGCTAAATATGTGTTTGAGTTTAAATCTATATATTGGTATTTGCTTTCCATTTGTTGGTTTGTACTGTGTTTCTTTTCTTCTTCCTTTTGAATTGTTTGAACATTTTTAAT
>NW_007732714.1:138754-150263 GCF_000696425.1 Galeopterus variegatus
GAACCGGTCTGTATGTGGGATCCGAACCCTCGGCGGGAGCGCTGCCGCGCTCTCAAGCGGCACACTGTAGCAGTGCGCCACCGGGCCGGGCCGGCCCACAGATTATAGATGTGTAGTAGGCGATAGCATTTAGGTTTGTGTGCATACACAGTCTGGTGTTCACACAGTGATGAAATCACATAGCAATGCATTTCTCAGAACGTATCCCTGTTAATTGACACGTGACCATAGCTTAAAAGACCACAGAATTATATCCCAGACTTATTAAAAAGTCTGACATAAATTAATAGATTTGCCTCTTTCTGGGCTTTACCTCCTTCCTGACTTAGGTGCTTTTGTGCTAATGTATTTTAATGTTCTGTATACCTCAAGCTCCACAAGACTTTTTATTGTCTTTCATGGTGCTGTCCTGACAATATTCATTCCATTTACACACACATTTATAGTCCCTGTAGTTCTTTATTCACCTGCATCTTTGGTCTTCCATTTGGGATCACTTTCATTCTTCTGGAACATCCTTTTAGTAACAGATTCGATGAGTTTACCTTTGTATCAGATGTCTTTATTTTCATTCCAGTTTTAAAGGATCTTTCTGCTGGCTGTAGAATTTTTGGCAGTTATTTAATTTCAGCACTTTAAAGATAACCAATTGATTATTTTCTGGTTTTAAAGTTTCCTTGAGGAATCTGTTATCATTCTTCTTTCCCCTCTTTCAAATGTTTCACCCCTGTCCTAGCACCTCCAGTCATATTTCTTTTTGGTTTTCAGCAGTTTTATGGGGAGGTGCCTAAGTGGGGGGTTTTCGTTTTTCCCCTTTCCCTGTCTCTCTTTTGCATTTATGCTGCTTGGGTGACGAACACCTCTTGAATTTGGGGGTCTTTTTTTTTCATATTAATTTTGCCTCATTTTATCTTCTCCTGAGATACCAATTAAACATGTTAGGCTTTTTAAAAATTATTTCCTCTATCTCCTGCATTGTCAATTTCTTTTGACCTGTCTTCCAATGTACTAAAATCTCATTTCAGTTATCAAATCTGCTGCTAAAGTCAGTCATTGAGTTCTTAATTTCAGTTACTATTTTTCATTTTATAATTTCTAATCCTCTGCCGAAATTCTTGATCTTGACTTTCACTTTCTTGAACATGTAAGTTCGTGTAAAAATAATTCCATTATGTGAAGCCACTGAGTCCATTTCTCTTGTATTTTAGATTTTGATCACATTGTCTTGTCTTTGTGGAGTGCCTGGTCAGTTTAGATTGAGTGACAGCTATTGCATATGATAATGAAAAAGGAAATTCGAGGCCTAGGATGGTGTGATCTTCCTACCGGAAATATTTGAGGTTATTTCTAGCAAGTGGTCGTCACTTAATCCAGTCAGCAATTAAGGTCATTCAAAAATGTCATAGTTCCTTCAAAGGACATTGTATTGACAGTTTAATATTTCACGTACCCAGCACTTTCTAGTCTCAACTCAAAGCCCAGGGCTTTTACTAGAGTTCCCCCATCACCAGCAGCCCAGAACTCCACCTCTTTTTTATCTGAACCAGATATCTGTTAAAAGTCATGTTCAGCCTCCTTATCTCTCTACACTGTCTTCAATGTGTGGATGAACCTAGGGGAAGAGTGGCTTAAAATGTTAGGCTTAGGCCAGCCCGTGGCTCACTCGGTAGAGTGTGGTGCTGATAACACCAAGGCCACGGGTTCGGATCCTATATAGGGATGGCCGGTTGGCTCACTAGCTGAGCGTGGTGCTGACAACACCAAGCCAAGGGTTGAGATCCCCTTACCAGTCATCTTTAAAAAAATAAATAAAAATAAAAATAAAATGCCAGGCTTACTTCTAATTCTGAGATTCTTTTTCCTACTGGATCTTGGCCGTGCACATGTATCTTTTCCTGCCTTAGTAGCTCTCTGATGCCTTCAAGCACATTCTTTCTATTTTTGTCTAGATGTTCTAATTGTTCTCAGACTAACTCATCCACTATTGGAAGCAAAATTCTCTCTGGTCTTTCTTCAAGTCTCACTTTTTTCTTATTTCTTACTAAACGAGAGTTAGGGAGGAATTGTTCTCTTCTTATATATATCTTTTATACATTAAACTGTGAGCTCCTTTTTTTTTAGTGCGGGGATAGTACTACACCCATATTTTTATCTTAGCATCTTACAAGGTAACTGTTGTATTATAGCCACACATAAAATATTTGCTCAAGTACTGAATGAGCAGTTATAAAAAAACACGTAAACCTTTTTCTTTGGTGTTAGTAACCTTTTTTTACTATAGCTCCTCTAATTTTGCTTCTGATTTATAGAAAATTAAGTTTCAATTTAAGTATCTTGAATCAGAACTATGGGTAAAGAAGTACAAGAGTTACTAGAAAATAGCATTTTTAAACAATTCAATGTTGCTCCCTTTACAATCTATGTTATAGTAGACTGACATCATGAACTTGAAGGTTATTAGGTTGAAACCAGTTTCCAGTAGATAACACCCGGATTATGGGACAGTTTGGATTCTTCTTCTGTTCAATAAACATTGCCAATACTCAGATTGGCCTATTTCCTTAATCATGATTCCATCGAAGTTGGTAGTAGGAATTCCACATCTGACACGTGAAAATGTTCTACTGTTAATTGCATAGTTACATGACATGTTCCAAGGCTCTTTGCCTGGCGACCTTTATCATGTCTTGGTTTCAGAAACAGTTCCTCCATAACAAAATAAGAAAAGTAACTAGTGGTCTTTCCATGGTAGAAATAAGAGAAGTAATTCTCCCTCGCTTTACCCTAATAAGCTTAGCTATGCTCGGTTGATTCGTGTGGCTCTCCACACTGAAGTAAGGTGAGCTTTCTTCATCTCCAGCACAAGAGGTTGCCCAGTGTTCTTACATCTGTCTCATTCATTAGTGAGCAGAAAATTATGAGTTAGAAAATGCAGGTGATTCTCAAACAGGCCACAGTTTGATTTTTATCCCTAAATGGCAGGTTTGAATTCCTTCCTATGACTTTGTATGTCTGTGTATTTTTGAGAGTAGGATGGGAAGTGACATTTGAATAGAGATTTCAGCTAGACTGCTGGGAAGAAAGAGAAACACTTTGACTTGAGAACCCGTTTTATCTTAGGAATTTGAGTCAAGAAGAGTATGAGCGGCAAGAAAGAGAGCAGCAGCTGTCAACTGCAGATGAGAAGGCGGTTTTGGCTGCAGAGGAAGTAAAAACTTACAAGTGAGTTCAGCTTCCAAAGGTGGTGTCAATGGCTAATGAAACTAGTGTTAGCCTTTTTTTATAACCATTTTTACATTGTGTAGAAGAAAATAATTGTACAGAAGCATAAATGTCAGAGGGCATGAATACCTTCAGTTCACACAAGAGAAAAACTAAATTTTATACCCAGTGCTGGCAAGACTGTAAGGGAACTTGGTTCATGTAAACAGTTTGGGGGCGAGGGGAGTATGTATTGCAGTAATTCTTTAAGAGACCAATTTGTTATAAGATGTATCAAAAGCCATTAAAGGTACTGTGCCATTTGATAGATGCAGTAGTCATAACTCTTGGAAGTTTTCTGATAAAAGGGGGAAAAACTTTATCAAGGAAGATATTAATAGGATTATTTGGGAACATATTGAAGAACATATAAGGAAACTATAATTCAACAACTGATAATCTCCATCGACTCAGAATTTGTAGCCATTAAATAATAAGGAAATTGTGTAGCATTAGTTTTCATCATTGTTGTACTCTTAGCCATTAAATAATAAGGACTCATAATCTCCATCGACTCAGAATTTCTAGCCATTAAATAATAAGGAAATTGTGTAGCATTAGTTTTCATCATTGTTGTACTCTATTTATATAACCATGTAAATATGTGTTTATATGTATGGATGAACTCTTTTAGGGTACAGTTGTTAAGAGTATAGGGATTGTGGCCAGATTGTTTGAATTTTTATCCAGTTGTGCTTTAACTGGTAAAAACAAATGTAATTCTTAGGCGGAGAATTGAAGAAATGGAGGAAGAATTGCAGAAAACACAGCGCTCATTTAGAAACCAGGTAATAATTATACTGCCCTACAGTTGCAGAATTCTTTGGTATCGAATACAGACTGTTATCATGGCTATTATAATGAATTCCAAAACATATTTTTTGATGTATCTTTTCAGATTGCTGCTCAGGAAAAAAAAGTACATGCTAACTGGGTAAGATTTTCTTTCTTTCCTTTACTTTCTGAGTAATCTACCACAACTGAATTTAAATATATTTTCTCCAACAGGTAAAATTTCACGCTGCAGAAAGGGCTATAGCTGAAGAGAAAAGGGAAGCCGCTGACCTGAGACTCAAGTAAGTGATTTTGATATCTCTATTTTCTGTGCAGTTTAGTTTATTAAAGGTACTATGTGGTCTCCAATAAGGAATTGATTTCTATTTCATATTTAAGTCCATTCTCTCTCTATATTCAAGATTATTGGAAATAACTCAGAAGGTGGCACTGCTGCAAGAAGAGCCTGTGATTGTAAAACCAATGCCAGGAAGACAAAACACACAAAACCCTCCACGGAGAGGTGGGAAACATTTCGTAAAAAGCAGCAATCTGTTTTTTGGTGTAAAGCGTATATAGATTACTTTTCATTTTGTGTGTAATAGTTATGATGCCCTAGAAATAATTCGAAGAACTTACCGAAGAAAAAAAAGGTCTTAAAGTGGTAACAAGATGCTGTCTTCTTCAGGTCCTCTGAGCCACAATGGCTCGTTTGGCCCATCCCCTGTGAGTGGTGGAGAATGCTCCCCTCCACTGGCAGCAGAGCCACCCGGGAGGCCTCTCTCCACTACACTCAACCGAAGAGATATGCCTAGAAGAGAATTTGGTGAGCATTCACATGTGACCCTGAAATAAACTGTTTCAAGAGTGCTCTATCCCTCTTATTCAAGATTTCTAATGCAAATAACATTGTAGAATTTGGATCTTTCCAGTAGACAGAAGCAAATTCCTTAATTTGTCTTGGTGGATAGTCTACTGCAAGATCTACTTTAGAACAGAAAGCATTTACTTATTATTTCTGTGGAGGTCCTTTTCTTGTTTTTTGTTTAACTTTTTACTGGGAAGTATAACCTTTTATCTTTAAATGTGAGATTCCTCTCCTGAATATTATAAAACTAGCCTTAAAACTTTATAGTTTATGCAGCATATATACTTCTATATATCACTATAAGCTGAAATACTGTACGATTGTTTTAAAAATCCTAAATATGTCTATAATGCTAGGTAAGATATTGAAGTCAGATTATATAGTGAATAAAATCAGCGTATAGAACTATATCAACCTTAAATGAAGTACAGGACCAGTGCTACTAATGTGCAGGGTTTATTGCTGTTATTTCAATCCACAACAGTTCTTATTTTAATTCTTTAAGCCTGTGCATAAATTACAAATGATTTCCCTTAATTGTATTGGGAGACCCGTTTTTATTGCTGCTTTCTAGGTAGAGGTGAACCCAGGTCTGTCCACAATTGGTTTATTTCTTCTGAATAAATACATTCAAGGGCTCAGTTATCTTTTTCTCAAGGGTCAGTAGACAGGCCTCTGTCTCATCCTCAATGGTCTTCTGAGGTGTCTGGGAAACCCTCTGCCTCTGGTAAGGGACCTAAGTGTTTTCAAAGAGTCTAAAGTCATGGTGGAAGGTGAGTGGAGGATGTTTTCACAGTGTACAAGTCAAAATAAGTCTAAGTAAGTACTCTGGCCTTTGACAGACCCAGGATCTGGTGCAGCTGCCGTGATGAACAGCAACTCAAGAAGCTCTTCCCCTTCTAAGGTGATGGACGAGGGCAAGGTAAATGCTGCAGCTGTTGTGAATTACAATCAGGTATTTCAGGAACATTCAGCTTTTCCTACAGCACTCTCTCTTTGCCTCATCTCCTCTTTGTGTGTTCTATTGTTTATTTTTTAAAAAGCAAACTGTTGGGCTGGCCCGGTGGCGCACTGCTGTAGTGCGCCGCTTGGGAAGCGTGGCTGCGCTCCCGCCGAGGGTTCGGATCCCACGTGCAGACCGCTTCCCGCTCACTGGCTGAGCGAGGCGCGGGAGCAACGCCGAGGGTTGCGATCCTGTTGCTGGTCCCGGTCCGGTGCGGGGGCGACACTGAGGGTTGTGATCCGTTGCCGGACACGGAAAAAGACAAAAAAAAAAAAAAGCAAACTGTTCCCCAAGACCCTGAAGGCCCTTTAGTTCCCAGCATTACTTCTATGGCTGAGCATCCAGGAGCAGTAAGTACATAGAGGTCGAGGACTGGACTGGGCTTTTACTTGGTGTATTTCTGGAAAGGATATGAGGAGTACTGATGTACTTGGCTTTAAATTGCACTGCAGTACTGATCTCACCCTTGTCCTTGATTTGGGAATGTTGCTGAAATCTGACTAGTTGGTTAGTTGTTTTTTTTTCTTCTCTTGCCTGTTTTGGTTAGACAGTTAACCTGTTCAGAGCATCTGCTATAATTGTAATTAACTTTAAAAAGGTGAAAAGTCATCATTTCAACTATATTGTGTGATTCAGTGTTGAATGCTCTTAGGCAAAGTAAATTCACTTTAAGTTGCAAAACCCATCATTATTATATCTTTATTTGGAAGATTGTTATTTAAGAATTTCTCCACTTGTATGCTAGGGAAAGCCTACGTTGTTGTTCGGTTTTTTTTTTTTTTTTAAAGATGACTGGTAAGGGGATCTTAACCCTTGACTTGGTGTTGTCAATACCACGCTCTCTAAGTGAGCTAACCGGCCATCCCTACATAGGGATCCGAACCCATGGCCTTGGTGTTATCAGTACCACACTCTCCCAAGTGAGCCACGGGCCGGCCCTGGCAAAGCCTACTTTGAATGATCTGAAGTTACAGGTTGATAACAGAAGAATGTTTGCTGCAAGTGAAATAGTAGTGAAAATCTGTAATTACCTGTTGATTCCGTTCCCAGCAATGGCCTTAAATTATGTTCACATAACTGTATTCTCTTGTTACTTCTGTAGCTGTTATAGCTGGTAAGTCTTCTGATCATACCTCATAGTGCTTCTCTATGTTGAAATCAAAGTATTAAATATTTAGAGTTTCCAACCCAGTTTACCATAGGAAATGATTAGTCAGTATCTTATAATATATAGTATTTCTAATGAATGAAGGTAAGTATTAGAGCTGTGCCTGCCTAATTGCATATATAACATTGTTTCTGTTGGAAGATACTTCCGAGTTCCAGGGCAGGACTCCAGGAACACATATCTCTTGAGAGATCTCTTTATCCAAGGGAAGCTTGGGTAAGACCCAAAAGCCCTTTGAGGCGGAAGACTTTAGAGAGAGTAGAGACCGCTTTGTTAGAGAGGCAAAGCACAGGTGGAAAGAGCAAGGGCTTGGAGGCAAACCTGGTATTGAATTCCAGCTTGGCCTCTTCCATGCTGGGGGACCTTCAGCAAATTATCTAAAACTCTGTTCTCTCATAATGAAAATAAGATGGTCATACTTAGAGATTTAGAGATCTGAGAATTCAAGATATACAAAAGCCCTTTTGAAGGTACTCTGCCTAGTAGCTATTAGGACATGTGTAGAGAATGGATTTTTCATTCCTTTTCTCTGCATTCTTAACATGGAAATAAAGAGCTATTGTGGTGAATGGAGGGAGTGACTGCCTTACAGGTACATCACAGTGTGTGTGGTATGACTTTTTTATTAATCAAGAGTCATCTCCATTGATAACCTTTGACATTCCTCTTACTTTTCCCTTCCATTCGCAGACACAAACAGTAATATGCTTACAGTGAGACTGTTCACTCATGTGGCATCCCTATAACCTCTCTAAGCTGTCAGTGAGAACAAATGGGGGAGGGGTAGAATTTTGTTGCACTGATTCCGTTCTTTGGACAGGTGTCTGACATCTGCTTCTTTGGGTTTTACCTTTTACTGGTGTTGGTGCTTTTGTCTGTCATACCGAAGTATTTTCAAAACTTGAATTGTTTCTATTTTGCAGGTTAATATGGCTCCTAAAGGACCACCACCTCCTTTTTGGGGGGTGCCCCCCATGAGCTCCCTGGTTGGAGGCCCCATCCCACCACCCATTCGATATGGACCACCTCCTCAGCTCTGCGGGCCTTTCTGGCCTCGGCCATTTCCTCCACCATTCGGTACGATGATTTGAATAGTAGTAACTGACTTGTAAACCATATTCATCTTTTCTCTCTGTTCCTCGCTAAAACAGTTGCTGTTGCAGGGCTTTGCAATAGAAGGATAAATCTGACTGAGTACATTTCAACTTTGGCTCAAGTTCTTAGGACACGTGGAGTGCTACACAGTCTCCCTGTACTGAGATGGCAGCAACTATCTCGTCTAGACAAGGAAAGGAGCTAGTGATAGACAGAAATATTACTTCTGCAGGTGTTTATTAAACACCCATGGCTAAGTACTGGGCTCTGCAATGGATAGAAAGGTGGTTAAGACACATCCCTTAACTCAAGATGTCCTATAGATCACAGACACATAGATTCTACCCATAAAGCTTGTGATCAGCTATAACAGAAGCATAAGAAATGGGTCACAGAACACAAAAGAAGGAAAGGTTAAAGCCTCACTCCTCACTTGGGATTAGAGGAGGAGTTTTTAAAGAGAAGGTAGGATGTAATAGCTATCCAGTGAATGTTGCTGAATTTAGTTGGATGAAGCTAGAAGGTCTTCTCCAGCAGGGCAAGCACCTTGAATTTGATGGCATATGTTAGTTCCATGCTGAGCTATTGCATGAATTTTTACAGCAGTAGACAATGGAGTTTCCTTTGTCAAAATTTCTTTGTTGCAGGGAAGCCCTATTTCATAATCTGTCACTTTGGTATGGTATTATGTTACGTCCAAGTACAAATTGAGCTCTTATGAGAAAAAGATGGCAAGATTGTACAGTGGAAAGAATGCAGGTGTGGAGCTAGGTAGAGCCATGTTTAAATCCTGCCTATGCTCTTTCATGGCTGGCTGGCCAAAGGCATGCCATGTAACTTAAAATTGCTGAGTGTCGCTTTGCCTCATCTATAAAACCGGGATGCCACCACTTGACGTTCTAGGGTTGTGAGAAATTAGAGAATATATTAATGTACCTGGAATTACCTGAATTTATATATGTTCCTAGGTATTTTTACATGACTGAATGTTTGTTTTCCAGGTCCTGGTATGCGTCCACCACTAGACCTAAGAGAATATGCACCAGGCGTTCCACCTGGAAGACGGGACCTGCCTTTTGACCCTCGGGGATTTGTACCAGGATACACACCATTTAGACCTTTCGGCTTTCTTGGCCCGAGAGAGTACTTTATTCCTGGTATTGCTAAATGATTTAGAATGTCATGAAAAATATAAACATTTCCTGTGGAAATGCTTTAAGAACATGTATTTCCATTATCCAGTTTTTAGTATGCACCAGATAAATACATAGCAATGGTGTTTATAAGACTGTTATGCTAAAAATGTTTACTAAAAGATCACTAAACTTATCTCCCCTCTTGCTGAAGTTCTCTGTAGTAATAGTTAATAAAAATTTGTTTTATTAATATTTCCCAAGTATCTGTTTCATTTGATTATCATGATATTTGTGACATTTGGGGAACATGTAAACTGAAACTCTTCAGAACTAAAGACTGTGACTTGGCAGCACACTCCCTGTTGCTTACTGCTAAGGATTCAACCTAAAAGTCACCTGCGAATTCCACAAGTGATTTCTTCCTTTATTTCAAAGAAGTCAGTGGTCCCACTTACACAGCATTCACATGCTTGCTTCTCTTGTTGCCTATTTTGTTTGGGTTTTTTTGCAGCTGGCCGGTACAGGGATCCAATGACCTTGGTGTTATAAGGCTGTGCTCTAACCGACTAAGCTAACCATGCTACCCTTCACTGCCTATTGAGAATGGTTTTCTAAGCATGAGTTTACATTAGTAGCAAGAGTTGTTTGACCTGATGTTCTTTTGCTTTTACCATTTTTTTTTACTGATAAGGGGATCGTAAGTAACCCTTGGCTTGGTGGCTGTCTGCACCACGCTCAGCCAGTGAGCGCACTGGCCATCCCCATATAGGATCCGAACCTGCGGTCTCGGGGCTACCAGCGCCTCACTCTCCTGAGTGAGCCACGGGGCCGGCCCTGCTTTTACCATTCTTACTTAAGGGTCCGTAACAGAAAAATGGAAATGATGTGACCATAAAAGTAGGAAATGCCTTTTTAAAAATGTACACAGTCTACTATCTTTCCTTACCTTGCCAATGATTTTCAAGGATTATGACAAAAGAGATTACAGGATGGTACCATGAAAAGGAATGGTTTAGGACTATGAGGCTTATAACAGGCCTTAGTCAGCAACCATGGGCTGAACTCANATTTAGTTGGATGAAGCTAGAAGGTCTTCTCCAGCAGGGCAAGCACCTTGATTTTGATGGCGTATGTTAGTTCCATGCTAAGCTATTGCATGAATTTTTACAGTAGTAGACAATGGAGTTTCCTTTATCAAAATTTCTTTGTTGCAGAGAAGCCCTATTTCATAATCTGTCACTTTGGTATGGTATTATGGTACGTCCAAGTACAAATTGAGCTCTTATGAGAAAAAGATGGCAAGATGTGTATAGTGGAAAGAATGCAGGTGTGGAGCTAGGTAGAGCCATGTTTAAATCCTGCCTATGCTCCTTCGTGGCTGGCTGGCCAAAGGCATGTAACTTAAAAATGCTAAGTCTCAGTTTGCCTCATCTATAAAACCTGGATGCCACCACTTGACATTGTAGGGTTGTGAGAAATTAGAGAATATATTAATGTACCTGGAATCATCTTAATTTAGATACGTTCCTAGGTATTTTTACATGACTGAATATTTGTTTTCCAGGTCCTGGTATGCGTCCACCACTAGACTTAAGAGAATATGCACCAGGCGTTCCACCTGGAAGATGGGACCTGCCTTTTGACCCTCGGGGATTTGTACCAGGACACACACCATTTAGACCTTTTGGCTCTCTTGGCCCAGGAGAGTACTTTATTCCTGGTAGCCGATTACCACCCCCAACACATGGCCCCCAGGATTACCCGCCACCACCTGCTGCAAGAAACTTACTGCCTTCAGGCTTGAGAGAGGAGCCTTTACCTGCCTCTCAGAGCAGTAGCCAGGACTGTTCACGGGCATTAAAGCAGAGCCCGTAACTATAACTCTGACGGTTGGGGAGAAAGTGGACTATACACTATTCATTAACAGTAAAGGACTTCGTTGGCTTCAAAATCCAGAAGTTCACTTTAAGATGTTTGTTTTAGAACTAAGCTGCCTTAGCAGTGTGCGTTTTTGAGCCAAACAATTCAAAAATATGGTTTTCCTCCCTAGATAAAAATCGCCTCTTAAGCTAGAGCATCCTTATAATTTTCAAATGTGCAATAAAGAATATCTGTGTTTTAGTTAATGTAGCATTTGTATGTAATTGCTAAATGATTTAGAATGTCATGAAAAATATAAACATTTCCTGTGGAAATGCTTTAAG
>NW_007732714.1:150705-152759 GCF_000696425.1 Galeopterus variegatus
GTACAAATTGAGCTCTTATGAGAAAAAGATGGCAAGATTGTATAGTGGAAAGAATGCAGGTGTGGAGCTAGGTAGAGCCATGTTTAAATCCTGCCTATGCTCCTTCGTGGCTGGCTGGCCAAAGGCATGTAACTTAAAAATGCTGAGTCTCAGTTTGCCTCATGTATAAAACCGGGATGCCACCACTTGACATTCTAGGGTTGTGAGAAATTAGAGAATATATTAATGTACCTGGAATCATCTTAATTTAGATATGTTCCTAGGTATTTTTACATGACTGAATATTTGTTTTCCAGGTCCTGGTATGCGTCCACCACTAGACTTAAGAGAATATGCACCAGGCGTTCCACCTGGAAGATGGGACCTGCCTTTTGACCCTCGGGGATTTGTACCAGGACACACACCATTTAGACCTTTTGGCTCTCTTGGCCCGAGAGAGTACTTTACTCCTGGTAGCCGATTACCACCCCCAACCCATGGCCCCCAGGATTACCCACCACCACCTGCTGCAAGAGACTTATTGCCTTCGGGCTTGAGAGAGGAGCCTTTACGTGCCTCTCAGAGCAGTAGCCAGGACTGTTCACGGGCATTAAAGCAGAGCCCGTAACTATAACCTCTGACAGTTGCTAAATGATTTAGAATGTCATGAAAAATATAAACATTTCCTGTGGAAATGCTTTAAGAACATGTATTTCCATTATCCTGTTTTTAGTATGCACCAGATAAATACATAGCAATGGTGTTTATAAGACTGTTATGCTAAAAATGTTTACTAAAAGATCACTAAACTTTATTTCCCCTCTTGCTGAAGTTCTCTGTAGTAATAGTAAATAAAAGTTTGTTTTATTAATATTTCCCAAGTATCTGTTTCACTTGATTATCATGATATTTGTGACATCTGGGGAACATGTAAACTGAAACTCTTCAGAACTAAAGATGGTGACTTGGCAGCACACTCCCTGTTGCTTACTGCTAAGGATTCAACCTAAAAGTCACCTGTGAATTCCACAAGTGATTTCTTCCTTTTATTTCAAAGAACTCAGTGGTCCCACTTACACAGCATTCACATGCTTGCTTCTCTTGTTGCCTATTTTGGTTTTTGGGGTTTTATTGCAGCTGGCCGGTACAGGGATCCAAACCCTTGACCTTGGTGTTATAAGGCTGTGCTCTACCCGACTAAGCTAACCATGCCACCCTTCACTGCCTATTGAGAATGTTTTTCTAAGCATGAGTTTACATTAGTAGCAAGAGTTGTTTGACCTGATGTTCTTTTGCTTTTACCATTCTTTTTTTTTTTTTTTTTTTTTACTGATAAGGGGATGGTAACCCTTGGCTCGGTGGCTGTCTGCACCATGCTCAGCCAGTGAGCACACCAGCCATCGCCGTATAGGATCCGAACCTGCGGTCTCGGTGCTACCAGTGCCACACTATCCTGAGTGAGTCACGGGGCCGGCCCTGCTTTCACCATTCTTACTTAAGGGTCCGTAACAGAAAAATGGAAATGATGTGACCATAAAAGTAAGGAAAAGCCTTTTTAAAAATGTACACAGTCTACTACCTTTCCCTTACCTTGCCAATGATTTTCAAGGAATATGACAAAAGAGATTACAGAATGGTCCCATGAGAAAGAACGGTTTAGGACTATGAGGCTTATAACAGGCCTTAGTCAGCAACCATGGGCTGAACTCAGTTCTTTTCTTTGATAGATATTATTCCAAAATTAATATTTGAACGTTGGTATTTTATTTAAAAATCTGTAAATCTAAGAATCTGAAATTGCACTATTTTTAAAGTGCTATAGCCGTTACTACTGTGTCTTTAAAAAACAATGCTTTTAAGAACTAACTCTTCAGACATTTTAAATACAAGAACTTTAATAGCACATTTTAAGAAGTTTAAGAGATTAAGTTAAAATTATAAAAGGCTGATGCTTTTGTTTACTGCTAGACTATATTCTTCCATTCTCTGAAGTTCTGGGGTGGAATGATATTATTGAAATCTAGAGCATGACTTGTCACTGTTGTAGTATTGAACATACCAAGAACACCCTGTAA
>NW_007732714.1:153958-154628 GCF_000696425.1 Galeopterus variegatus
CTGCCAACATACAGCGGTGTAGGAAGTACCACCCTCAGTTAAATCATACTTTTCCATCTCAGAAGTTACATCTGTTCCCAAAGTCATCTCCTGCTAACTGTGTGTCTGGGTTTTGCTGCTAAAATTGTTGCATTTAATAAGCAGCAATATATCAGCCTGAAAGCATTTCTACTATAGTTGTGGTTATTGTTCAATGGCTGACATTTTTCATTGCAAAGTAGATTTAAATAATTTGTGGAATGTGCAGTATTCTGTGTCAACTGCTTCAAGATAAGCACTCTTCTTGTCATTTCATTCAGGTCTCAATTAAAGGGTAAGCTAATCACACTTCAAGGCATCTGTAGCTCATATGCGCCATACTTATGTGACAGATAACAGATGCTTCTTCATGTAAATGATCACTTTTATATACATGTGTTATGATCTAAGAGAAAAGAGAAAGAACAATATATCAGTTTTGCTACATTTTAATAGTAGGTTTTTTTTTTTTTTCCTTTTTGTCTTTTTTCGTGTCTGGCAATGGATCGCAACCCTCAGTATCGTACCCGTACCGGACCGGGACTGGCAACGGGATCGCAACCCTCAGTGTCACCCCCGTACCGGACCGGGACCGGCAACGGGATCGCAACCCTCGGTGTTGCCCCCGTGCCTCGCTCAGCCAGTGAGTGGG
>NW_007732714.1:154638-160609 GCF_000696425.1 Galeopterus variegatus
CCTTCCTAGGCATCATAACTGGTCCAATTCCTCTCAAAACAGTTTGATATACTACCCACCACACTTTGACGTTAACTCAAATCAAAAGAGCATATTGGAACAAAGATGAACAGATGAGTAAACTCTAGCACATTCTTATTGCTGTATTAAGTTTGAAGACGAGCACATCCTACCCACAACAGTATTGTTCTAGGGAGCAGGATAGGAGTAGTGGTAAATCAAACAATAGACTATTAATTGCACAATTAATAGAAAAGTAAAAACATGTTTCAAAATCTACAATAAACCTGTATCCGAAGGAGTCTTAGACGTCAGTGATGTGCTGAACTTCGAATTCTGTGGTACAGCTTTGCAGCGGACTCTGGCCTACTGGCATGGGTGTGGCTTGCTTCCTGCCTGCTGAAGTGTGAATGTGCTACACAGAGCTAAGACGGTCTCTACTGAGTGGTCAAATTCACAGAAGCTCCAGGTCATTAATGTGAGGATCACTCCTGGTGCAATGTTTGATGTAGATGAAGATAGAGTGGTTTCTTGGTCAGTAACTGCAATTTCTTTCTTTTAAAGTCGGTGGGTTTCTTGTACTTGAAACCACAACAGAAAGACCACTGTTTTGAATACTTTGATGACCGACCTATTCCAAGGTTACATACTGGATAAGGTGGACTAAGAAGAAAGATACACTGGTCACCATTAAATTAGTACTAATTCTGTGTGCACATCACTTACAGTTCTATCACAATTGACCCAGGTTTAATTTCATCCATCTCCATGAAAGCAAAACACTTGGTGCTGGTAAACCTTTTCGTAGGCTTGTAGTGTTTGAATTCAAAGAAGATAGCTGCACCTAAGGAATCAAAACAAACCACATAAACCACAGATAACACAGCTTTTTGTGTGTTATTAAGTTTTCTTTTATCGACAGAAGCATATGAACAATCAACAGGTTGGCATCCTTTTACAAAGTAAACTGTGTCAAACAGTCTCTGATGATATGACTGTGACTTACTGTGGTTATATCACCCAGACTCTCCTGTGTCTGAGTGACATTTCCCATATCATCCAATTCTGCTAAGTACAGCAAAACCTCTCATGCTAGACTGACTTAAGAATCTATATGTTATGTACACAAGTAGAATCATAAACCACTAAAGAATATACAATATTAAATACTACAAGAGGAACACAGAAGATATTTGTTAAGTATTAACAATACTCATAGAAACTCATTAGTTAGAAAAGATATTTAAAAGACTTTCTAAAAAAAATTTCAGCTTGCATTGTTTCTCTTCCCTCAGGAAAAAAAAAATTGAAAAATTTAATTTTGGGGATTTGTATTAGAATTCGAACAACATATATCACATGCTGGTTCAGCTGTAAAATGTTACCCATTTCCTCATATGTTTTTCAGTGTTCAAAGCACTGTTTTGTCTTCCGTAGAACTGCATATGTCTGTATCAAGACAGTGCTGTGGAAGACAAAGATCTAAAGGGCATGTCTATCTGCCCCCCTCCTCCAATGAGCAAGTGATAACAAAAACTTAGACAGTGCTATGTCCACAAAGCCCAACAGATAAGCTCTCCCCCTAAACCTGCAGAAAAAAGCTAAAGATAAGAAATAAACTGCTTCATCAACGTGGCTAAGAAAAATTAATTTCTAAAGAAAGCACGGAAACTAATGGAAGGAAGTCAGGGTCTCACTTTTAACTGGCTACTTCTTCATACTGCCTTAACCAGAGTGGTGCTATATATCTCGGCTCTTTAAAGACAACCTACATCTAGTAATTTCACTGATGACAAAACTTATAAGTGACCAGAAGTTTAGCAATGTTCTAAGATGTGCGTACAGCCCTGGCACTCAAGTCCAAATGCAGCACCTCCCATGTCAAAGAAGGAAAGAAAACGCAACTGTTCGGGAGACAATGGAATGTGGGTGAAGGAGAGAGGGGCATATTTAGCCATCTATTACCAAGACACCCAGAAGGATTACAATAGTTAGGTTACTGGGGACCTCTCTTCTCCCTCCCATCGCAATAACAGAGGCACTTTACTATTAAAAAACCTCAGAGATTTCTAAGATAGCAGATCACATTTCTCAGTTCTTCAGTTGGGGGACCCATCTCCTTCTAATAATTGTGTCTGAGGTCTGTCTGAATAAACATAAAGTTGCATTTTTTTTTTTTTTTTGTCTTTTTCGTGACCTGTAAGGGGATCGTAACCCTTGGCTTGGTGTTGCCCGCACCGTGCTCAGCCAGTGAGCGCACCTGCCATTCCTATATAGGATCCGAACCCGCAGCGGGAGCGCCACTGTGCTCCCACCGCTGCACTCTCCCGAGTGCGCCACAGAGTCGGCCCTAAAGTTGCATTTGAAAATAGGGTTAAAATCCAAATATGTTACCATCATTTTGAGGAAGTTAAAAATTTTCATTCATCTGCATCACCAGGAAATAATATATCTCCTGCATCCCTGCCATGCATAGCTTTGTACTTCATGCTATTTATAAGAACGAACAAAATGTGAAATTAGAATATACTAGATTAATTGAAGTGCTTGTAAACATGAATGTTCATTAGCATTAATATCAGTTATAACTACAGTAACCATAAATAAGTTCAAATCTGGAGAAAATGAAGAGTAAAATTCTGAATATAGTCCTACTTTTAGCATCTTGTAAGTGATAAAGAACACTGTGGAATAAAATAAAAGTTAGCTCATGAAACAATGTACCTTCTCTCCACATCAGAAACATTTCTTAAAGGGAGTTAAAGAAATGAAAAATGTTAATATCATTCTTCGGAAGCCTACTTCATACTGAAATATCAATGTTATTCATTAAGCACTTCCTATCTACATATTCCCCCAACACAGCAACTCTCTAGCTTTGGTGTAGGAGATAGAAGCACCTTCATGATACACAGACTGCTGTGGCCCACCCCTAAGATTTCTGATTCAGGAGGTCTGGGGTGGAGCCCAGGCATTTGCACCTAACAAGGTTCCAAGTGCTGCTGCTCCGGGGCACACCCTGAGAACCACGGTTCTATCAGGAGCACTGAAAGGTAAGTGTCTGTGGGAGACAGAGTAGGTAGCAGCACCAGACTGAAGAAGTAAAATATCAAATGTTTCAGAGGCTGAGGCAATCGTTTCAAAAAGCACTTGTACAGCTTGTACAAGCTTCCCGCAGAGCTTGAAGATTTCAGACACTGCAACTGAACTGTAGCTGATAAAGGGATTCTGAAGTCTTTTCAGAGAACACTGACATTCCCATTGGGCAAAAGGCATTGGGGAAGCATTCCTAAGGATTATTTAGATTGGAAATGTAACCTCACCATTTTAAAATCTGCTTTTGTCCTTTCCCATCTTCCTGCCAGCTAACTGCAAGCTATGGTAGCTTTCTACTTAATAAATGCAGCTAAAGAAAAAAACTGGTCTTTAACTGTGACAGACTTAATTAAGGCCTGCTTCCCTCAACTCTGTATTACAACAAAAACTTTCATGGGAATGAAAACCACCAAATTCTAGAGAGTTGTTACTTCCGTGGAGGAAGAGCAATGGGTAAGGAAGAGACCTATGGATATAATTTTATCCGTAGTGTTTATTTAGTAAATTGAGTGGCAGATACACAGGTATTTATTATTGTCCATACTTTTTAAATTTTATTATTAATATTTTTAAACAAATATAAAAATACAAAGGTTACTTTAATGAACAACCATGTGCTCAGTACTTAGTTTCAATAATTACAATTCACGGTTAATCTTTTACCACTATCTCCAACTTTCCACCCTCTGGATTATTTTATTATTTTTCAATTTTTTTTTTGTATATCTTGGGGTTTTTTGGTTTTATTTTTATTATCTATATCTTGTCTTCTAGATTATTTTAAACTAAATCCCAGACATAAGATGATTTTATCTGATAATAATTCAAGATGTATCTCTAAAAGATATGGACTTTTACTATAATTTTACATGCATCAAATATTTCTTAATTTAAGAGAATTTTGGAAACCAAACAAAATTGAATACAAGGCAGAAGAAAATATCCACAATAACATATTTTGAGAAAAAGCAATGAAGAGAAAATATTGAAGAATGGGTAAGTAGGGGGTAAAAGGACATAAAGTGAGAAGGACTGATATAGTATAATTGGAATCCAAGAAAGAGAGGAGAATGAAAATGAGACAAGAAAATTTTGAAAATATAGTGGCTGGGAATTTTGCAAAACTGACAAGAAAACCTCATGTCACAGTTTCAAGAAACTCTGTGAATTCCATGGAAGATAAAGATAAAGAGAACCACAACTTGGCACATCATAAGAAAACTACTAAATTCCAAAGATGAAAAGAAAATAATAAAATCAGACAGATACAAAAGGTAGTTTACTGTGCAAGGAACAATAATTAGACTTACTTTTCATGATATAGTGGCAGCATCAAGATATAAAATATTTTCAAAATTCTTAAAGAAAATAACTGATAACTACCAACCTAGATAATATCTTTCAGGAATGATGGTGAAAATATTCTTAAGAATAAAAGTGGCTGGCATGTTGACTCGGTCAGCTAGAGTGCAGCTTTATAATACCAAGGTCATGGATTAGGATCCCTGTACCAGCCAGACACCAAAACGAATAAAAGTGAAATGACAACTATTTCAGACAAACAGACTGAGATAATTTATGACCAGGAAGCTAAAGGAAATATTAAAGGGTGATCTTCAGGAAGAAGGAAAATGATTCCATATCAAAGTTGGGAGATGCATAAAGGAATGAAAATGATAAAGAAATGGATATCAAATAATAATGTTTTAGGAAAAGGGCTTAAAATAAATTGAGAATTAAGCTACAAGAAAACAAAGATAGGTAAACTAGGAGGTATGGTCTTGTGTTGTCCAGAAAGACAGTGTAAGTACCAAGTCATATCCAATATTAGTAAATCAAAACCCAAATTATAATTTTCAAGGTAAACACTAAAAAAATAGTGAAGATAACATAAATCCAGTCACATCTCTAGACCACATTTCCAATGTACAAGAATTACATGGGATAGAGGAATAAGTTAAATGCACATAAGGAAAGGATCTTCAAAACCAGAATATGGAACATTCTACAACAAAACTAGTCTGGCTTCTTCAAAAGCTCAGTATCATTTAAAAAAAAAAAAGGTGAAGAACTATGCTAAATTAAAAGAGACTAAAGTGGTATAACCAAAAAGAAAGCATAAAACTTGATTAAATCCTAGTTTGAAATATATGTATTTCAAAATGTATATGTAAAAGTGCCCCTTTTAAAAATTCTGGATATTAGTCCTTTATAGTATATAAAGATGTACAGTTTGAAAATATGTTCTCCCACTCTGTTGGTTGTCTCTTCACTCTGTTAACTCTTTCCTTTGCTGTGCAAAAGGTTTTTAGCTTGACGTAATCCCATTTGAATATTTTCATTTTTGTTGTCTGTGCTTTTGAAGTCTTACAAAGTCCTTGCCCGTCCCAATGTCATGAAGCATTTCCCCTGTTTTCTTCTAGTAGTCTCATAGTTTCAGGTTTTACATTTAAATATTTAATCCATTTTGAGTTGACTTTTGTATATAGTAAGAGGTAGGGATCTAGTCTCATTCTTCTGCCTGTGGATATCCAATTTTTCTAGCACCATTTATTGAAGAGAATGTGTTTTCCGCATTGTATGTTTTTGGCACCTTCGTCAAAAACCAATTGGCTGCAAGTGTGTAAATTTATTTCTGGGCTCTCTATTCTATTCCATTTGTCTCTGTGTCTGTTGTCATGCGAGTACCAAATTGTTTGGGTTACTATAGCTTTGTAGCATATTTTGAAGTCAGGTAATGTGATGCTTCCAGCTTTGTTCTTTTTATTCAGGATTACCAACATGAATATGAAAAAATACTCTACATCACTAATCATCAAGGAAATGCAAATCAGAACCACAATGAGATACCATATCACTCCAGTTAGAATAACTA
>NW_007732714.1:160619-161922 GCF_000696425.1 Galeopterus variegatus
CAATTTTTCTAGCACCATTTATTGAAGAGAATGTGTTTTCCCCATTGTATGTTCTTGGCACCTTTGTCAAAAACCAATTGGCTGCAAGTGTTTGAATTTATTTCTGGGCTCTCTATTCTATTCCATTGGTCTGTGTGTCTGTTGTCATGCGAGTACCAAGTTGTTTGAGTTACTATAGCTTTGTAGCATATTTTGAAGTCAGGTAATGTGATGCTTCCAGCTTTGTTCTTTTTATTCAGGATTACCAACATGAATATGAAAAAATACTCTACATCACTAATCATCAAGGAAATGCAAATCAGAACCACAATGAGATACCATATCACTCCAGTTAGAATAACTATTATCAAAATTACAAAAGATGAGTGTTGGCAAGGATGTGGAGAAAAGGGAAACTTACTGTTGATGGGAATGTAAATTAGTACAGCCATTATGGGAAACAGTATGGAAGTTGCTCAAAAAAATAAAAATAAAACTACCAAATGATCCAGCAATCCCACTACTGGGTATATATCCAAAAGAAATAAGTCAGTACCTCAAAGAGATATCTGCACTTCCATGTTTACTGCAGCACCATGCACAATAGCCAAGATATGGAACCAACCTAAGTGCCCAACAACAGATGAATAAAGAAACTCTCTCTATAAAAAATATATACATATATTGTATATATATATAAGAGAATACTACTCAACCATAAAAAAGAACAAAATCCTGTCATTCACAATGGCATGGATGAACCTGGAGGACATTACTAAGTGAAATAAACCAAACACAGAAAAACAAATACAGCATGATCTCACTTATATGTGGAATCTAAAAAGAGAAAGTTGGTATCATAAAAGCAGAGAGCAGAGCAGTGGTTACCTAAAGACTGGGGAGGGGGAGGAGGAGGGGAGGATGATGAAAGGTTGGTCAATCAGTACAAAGTCAGAATTAGACAGGAGGAATAACTTCTGGTGTTCTGCTGCACAGTAGGGTAACTATAGTTAACAGTAAGGTATTGTATGTCACAAAAAAGCCAGAAGAGAGGTTTTGGAATGTTCTCACCACAAAGAAATGACAAATGCATGGGGTGATGGATATACTAACTACCCTGATTTAATCAATATACAACATACACGTGTATCAAAACATCAAATTGTACCCTATAAAATTTACAATTACAATGTGTCAATAAAAATTTAATTTAATTTAAACATTTCTAAAAAGAGAAAAGGGGCCGGCCTGTGGCTCACTCGTGAGAGTGCGGTGCTGATAACACCAAGGCCATGGGTTCGGATCCCATATAGGGATGGCCAGT
>NW_007732714.1:163355-166470 GCF_000696425.1 Galeopterus variegatus
AAAAATATTTTGGAGATAAATTTGATAGGACTTTATGGCTTTTATTTGAGTATAAAGAAGAAAGACACCTAAGTTTCTGGTTTGGACAAATGGACAAAATGGATATTGAAAGAGGATCAGGTTTGACATAGATCACAAATTTAGCTTTGAACATGGTTTGTTTGCAGTGCCTTCGAGACATCTAAGTGTAGAAGGATAAACAATCATGGCACTTAGGAAAAAATTCTGGAGATATTAATTTGAGACACATCAGCAAATAAAATTTAAATGTAATATCACTAAACATTGACCAAAAATTTGGAAAAGCTATAACATTTGTTGCTCTTTGAAATGTGAGGTCGTTACAGCCTTTTGGAAAGTAACCTAACATCTATTGCTAAAATAAATACATACTTCCACCAAGTAATCCTACTTGTGAGAACCAATCGCCTAGAAATAAAAGAGAGAGATCATGTATAAGAATGCATATTTCACATTATGACCAAAAAACTAAAAACATATTGTAGCATGATTACTGATAGTAAATTAGCTATTAAAAAACAGCAAGGCTATTAAAAATAATGCTTAAGAATTATTCTGGATGACTTGGAAGGATTCTAATAGGATTCTAGAGATATAAAGAAAATATGCAAGAATATACATATATATAAAATATTACCTTATTTTTATAAAACATAAAATTATCCCCCTACTCCTAATGTATATGTAACTAGCTAACATTCGTTTGGTATACACTGCGTTCCTGCGGCTCATTACGTATTCACGTATTCATCATCATCTGATGTACGTACCATTATTATTCGCATTTTACAGGAAAGGAAAATGAGGCACAGGGAGATTATGTAACTTGATTATTAGCACAAAGCTGTCAAGATTTCCGAGTCAACCTCAGAAACCAAGCTTTTAAGCACCTAATTGTTTTTCTGTAGTTTCATATAAATGTGTATGTCTGTATATGATTATATGAGCAGGGAGAAAACTATGGAAGAATGCACACCGGGGACTGACACAGATTGAGGGAATGGGAAAAGTGATTTGGATGGCGGGAGATGGAACGGGGGAGATAAAGCCAGCCCAAAAAAAGAGGGGGGGGGGAATCCAGACCGGGTGGTCATTCCTGGACTAACCCAGCTGGGAGATGCTTTGCTTAGGAATTCTTGGGATACGTGTAGCCGGACAACGGCTGGAGGGAGAAAACCGTAGAGATGAATATTCCTAGAGGGGCGTGCGGACACTTCCGGGATGTCGGCCGATCCCTAGTGATGCGGGTTTTCTTGGCCTCCTGGTAAGTGGGTCATAGGCTCGTGTCGGAGGCCGGGTGTTGGGGGTCGACTATTGTGGCCCTGGGCCAGGTATAGACCCTCCTCCCCTTTCCATTCCGAGGTGCCTTGAGCTTGTCTCCTGGAATGACCCCTCACGGTGGACGGTGCTAGGTGCGTGGGATCAACCCCGGCTTCTGTACCCCAACCAGGCCTGTCCCCGTGACTCCGAGTCAGGCCGCTCTTTTAAAGAGATTTCAAAGAAGCAAGACTCCTGAGTGCAGTAGGGTGGCTTTCTTGGAATTGGTGGGTCCTGGACACATAGAAAACAGGGAAATTTCGCCTATCCTTGGGGTCGGGGTCGAAAGTGTTTTCGAATCAGATTTTAAGAGATTTTTAAAAAGCGCAATGTATACGTGTTATTTTGAATGTGCAACACCTCAGGAGTCTGGGGCAGCCTCATATTTAAACCTATTAACATAAAACATGAATATTCACTTTGAGATGACAAATAGCTTCATTCCATTTTAAGCCAAGTTTTGTTACAAAATGAATTTATGTCACTTCACGTATTGCCATCCAATGACTTACTTAACTACTCTTGGTTTTCAGAGCTTTGGGAGATTTCAAATGTGTGGAAAAGGGATTGTGAGCATGTTCTACTTAATGTTTTCACTGCCTTATTTCTCTAATCATATCTGTTTATCATACAATGTAAAGGAAACAATTCCCGAACAAGTTTTATGACAGTCTTATGGGTAATGTTTTTTGTTAGTTATTCTTTTTTTTTCGACAGACTGTTATTGATGATTTAGTGCGTACCAGGCACTATTCGAGGGACTGAGAATGCTGCAGTGTACAGAACAAAGTTCCTGCTCTTACGTTGTTGTGGGGGCACGTTTTGTTTATTGGCTTTTTATTATGTGTTTTTATATCTGGTGGTGCTGAGTGTTACAAAGAAAAATATAGTAGGGTAAGAGGGTGGATAGTGGTAGCAGAGCTATTTTATGTAGGACTAGAAGTAACTCTTTGAGGAAATAGTGTGTGAGCACACTTTGATTAAATGAAGGAATGTCCCATGTAACTATGTAAGAGCATTCCAAGCAGATGTGAAGGCCCTCAGATGGAATGCATTTGACATGTCTAAAATAGGAAAATGGTTTAATTGCAGTAGACTGAGCACAGAAAACATGGGTAGGAAAAGATTAGTCTTTTCATTTCTAAAATAGTCATATAAGTTTCCATTACAGAAATGTCAGGTCCTCAAATCATCTACATCATTGTGAGCAAAACTTGAAATGCCTTTTCTGTTTTGCTTTTCTTAAAGTGGTATGGTATAGCAACCTTTAATGGTACGTGTAGATTTCTTTTTTTAACTGACAGCAATTTTTCACCTTAATGATATTGTCTATATTTTTTGAAGGAGAGTCTCCCTGAAGTATAAACCCCTCTGTAGGGATCCCTCTCCTGAGGGAAATGGTTACAGATTGTATCATTCAGGATGGAGAAGAACAGGAGAGACTGAGATAGGAAATGCTCAGTCCCTCTGGGATCCCATTTCAGGCCACTCCCCTGGGTTTCAGGCTACTCCCCTAGGATTCAAGCCCCGCCTCTAAGTCCTAAGCTCTACTGGCCTATGGCACCCATTTTTGGCACCAGCATGTGGAGATTGAGTCCACAGGGAGCCAACTTATGCAAATCCAGTGGCCTAGCATGCTCAGTAGAGAGGAGTTTATCCAGATTTGTATAATCCTAATGGCTGAGCATGCTCAGTAAAGTGAAATTTATCCTTTGAATGACCTTTTACTGGAGGGGCTAGACAGCACAGAATATATTTGAATATATTTGGTGCATGT
>NW_007732714.1:167358-168951 GCF_000696425.1 Galeopterus variegatus
ATTTTGTGGTGGCAAAGTGCAGCATTCAATGGTTAGGTCGATAAGAAAGCAGTGAGGGCAACATTACTGTGTTGTCTATCAGGCTTCATTGGTTCTGTTAGTTACTTTTTCTATCTCATGTCTCCTTCTAAGTTCATTGGGTCCCTTTTCCCTGTCTTGTCTCCATGGGAGATGTTTCCTGAGGTTTAGCTCTAGTTTTCACATCAGTTTCTTCTCAAGACCAATGGTCCTAATTATCTTCAGGACACATACCAAGCAGATGGACTGAAAGTGCTCTGGAAAGAGGTGATATCTCTGGGAACTGCATGGCAGTCACCCGGTTATCAACTGCAGCATTTGGAGACGCTACTCAAACATGATTCTCAGGAACCTTATTTCCTACAAGAGAGAGGTGAGAAGGAATCTACCTGGATTAGTGGGTTAGAGTAGGGGGCTCTTACTTGGCCAGCCAAAGCCATCCTTTATAGCTTAATCATTAGAGTCTTTAACACCTCCTTTCCCCTAAAACCCTCCATGAGTCATCTACCTCTGTCTTTATAAAGTACAACCTTTATTCTTGGCCTTTTATGCAAAGTATTTCTATTCTCAATTTTACATACCCATCTTTACTTTTCATTAAAGCATTAAATTATCACGTCATTCTGTTACTTTTTGTCACCTCTCCTTTGTGATGACTTCCTAAATGTCTTCTTTGTCTCTACCCTCTATCCCTTTGAGTTTTTTCTACCCATCAGTGATAAAGTCACCTTAAAAATTTTCACTTGGACTGTGTTTTTCGTATCTTCTTTCACATTGAATTTTTTTTTCTTTTCTTGTCAATACATTTCCATACATGTCACTCCATTTTTGGTTGGGTACTCCTTTTTTTTCCACATTCTCCACATCAGATGTGCTTTCCATTTACAAAACATCCTCATTTTTTACATTCTGATCCTTTTCAGAATCTTTCTCTAGGAAACAGCAATAAAGCGGCTAAGAGAGCCAAAAAATCAGTCCTTTTCCATCATTTCCTGTGCGTTCGGGTGTAATCTCCATTTTAATTAGCTTGATGGGACATATAATTTATTTCCTAAAGACCAAATTTCACTAAAATGTTTTTTTTTTTTTTTACTGTGTTTATAAAGGAATACTGACCTTTGTTTATAAAGGAATTATTAGTTTACACTGAAGCTGCAAGCAGTGTCCTATTTGGGAGAAGATTAAGACAAAGTGTTTTCTTTCCCAGCAATAGAATGAATACACTTTTGCCTTTCTGCTATAACTATATTTGGGTGCAATTTAAAGTATATTTTTACACTTAGATTTTTTCAGTATGCTTTGATGATTTGTGCCCCTTTTTGGTGGTAAAGATTCTTCCCAATCCCACCTTAGTAAGTATTACATAGATTATTTGTTCCTAGCATATGTTTATATCATCTTTTCTTTCAAGCATTTTCCTTCTTTAATTGAACTGAAAAGATATTTATTGATTGTTGGGAGAGCATAGCTAAAAAAGTGATCCCTCGAGAGTTTACTGTTTCATCAGTTCTATTCTATTCAAAACATTTCTATTCTGTTTATTTTTACTTATGTTTAAAATTTTCCATAATGAAA
>NW_007732714.1:169303-170067 GCF_000696425.1 Galeopterus variegatus
CTATTCAAAACATTTCTATTCTGTTTATTTTTACTTATGTTTAAAATTTTCCATAATGAAAAATTTAAAAAAGAAAGTGACATTTGCATGATCTATTTTCTATTTTAGAAAGTGAGACTAAGCCTGAGACTGGGAAATTGGCTCCAAAGCAGGAAGCATCCGAAGGAATGGAATCACAGAGGATGATACTCCATAGAATCTGCAGAGGCAGGGACATCTCCCAGGGTACTCATTTTGGAGATCTTTGTGAATGCAAGGACAGGTTTGAAAGGCATCAAGGAAATTCAGAGGAAGGAAAAGAACATAGATGTGATTAGTGTGGGAAAAGCTTCATGCACAGCATCAATCTTATTAGACATAAGAGAATCCACACTGGAGAAAAACCTTTTCAATGTAAAGAGTGTGGGACAGCCTTTGGTCAAAACACAGCCCTTTTTAAATACCTTATAATTCACACTGGTGAAAAACCTTATCAGCATAATCATTGTGGCAAAAGCTTAGTTGAGGCTCAGTCCTTATGAAACATCAGAGAAATCACACTGGAGAGGAAATTTGTGAGTGCAATGAATGTGGAAAACCTTTAGTAACTGCACGGAACTTACCCTGCATTGGGGATAAACCATACCTTAATAAAATGTTACCAGTGCATTGAGTGTGGGAAGGCTTTTAGGAAAAGTTCAAACCTCTTTAAACAACAGCAAATTCATACGGGAGAAAAACCCTACAAATGTGATGAATGTGGAAAAGCCTTCAGTGGAAGTTCT
>NW_007732714.1:170199-170885 GCF_000696425.1 Galeopterus variegatus
TCATACGGGAGAAAAACCCTACAAATGTGATGAATGTGGAAAAGCCTTCAGTGGAAGTTCTGACCTTACTAGACATCAAAGAAACCCTATGAATGTGACAAATGTGGGAAGGGCTTTCCATCTGAGCTCACATCTGACTGAACACCAGAGAATCCACAACAAAGAAAAACCCTATACATATAATAATTGTGGAAAATTCTTCAAACAGAGGTCAAGTTTCTTTCAACATAAAAAAACAAACAAACCCACAACTAATCAAAATCATGTTGCTTTAGTTATTGTAAGAATGCTAAGCAGTATCTGATTTTTGCAGAGTTCAGAGAAACCACATGAGCACTCTCAGTTACTGTCATCATCCCAATCTCCTCTGACATCAAAGTATCCACAGACTAGATTCTCTCTTTCTCACTCTCTTGCTCTCTCAGTGTGAACTAAGCCAGATTTTCTATTTCCAGGCCTCAGGGATGAGTAGTTAAAAAGGTAAAGCTTCAGAATGGCCAAGTTTATTGTATTTAGAAATCAAATCTAAAGTACACACTCTACAATCTAGAGTTGAAAGTATCATACATTTTTTTCAAGTGAGTAGTTAAAGGTTTAGTTGCTTTTCCTCCTCACATTTTCTTCCTTTGGTTTAGAAATGTGTTGTGATTAACACCTTAATAATTTATCTGAGATGTTGCTTTAAA
>NW_007732714.1:171270-174928 GCF_000696425.1 Galeopterus variegatus
TTTGGTTTAGAAATGTGTTGTGATTAACACCTTAATAATTTATCTGAGATGTTGCTTTAAAAGGGAGTTGCTATGAAAGAGTATTACGTTCTAGTGCCCACTAAGCTCCTCTGTAGGCCAGTTGCTCCTGTGCAGGCAAGTTCCTCACACTTTCTCTGCCTTAGATTTCTCATCTGCAAATTAGGGAATTAGAATATATAATCTTTCTAAGGTTCCTTCTAACTCTACAATTAAGTGATTTTTGTGAATGCCATCATGCCTGTATATTTAATTCTTCAGACTGACATTCAAGAAACTTCTCCACAAATGGTACCAGAATTTCGGATGTTGTTTTCCTTTATTACCCTATAGGGTCTCTCTGCTCCTATTATGTTGACCTTTCTTCCCAGCCACCCCATGTACACTCAGGCTTCCGTGTTTTTGCCTTTCATTCTTCCCCCTTCACACCCTGAATGCCCTCTTTGTTGTTTCCCCAACTAGATTTTGTATGTCTTAATGTAAACCAACTTAGAATAAACATACTTTCTGCATACTGAACCTCCCAGGGGTTGTGTTGCAGTACACCTACACAATGTGTCACTACAAATGGGCTTGGGTAAAGATTAGTGACCTTTTTGGGCACCTACCCTTAAGAGCCCTGGGAGGTTTGCCTGTGTGCTTTCAGTTAACTTGATGATAATAATATAGTGCTAAAAATAAGACAGTGCTCCTTGAGGAAGAGAAGGAAAATCCCTTTCCGGAGATATTGGGGAAAAACTAGTGCTCAAGGAGGCATTGGTCACCCTACCTGAGGAGGGAGCCTGTGACACTGATGCAGACATACACCAAACTAATGGGAGTCAGAGGATGCTCCTTTCCAGATGGTACTCTATGCATTGCTGATGCCACCATGCACTACACGTCCAGGTAAAATAGTCTCAAGAGGAAGTGCTCATTGTTAGGCACCTTTATTTTATGCTAGTACAGAGAAAAATAAAATGAGCTGGCCCTGGAGAGGAATTCTGAGATCTCAGAACAAAGGGTGGAGTGTGATGCAAATCAAAAGATAACCTAGAAACTTCACTGGATTAGAAGACAGGGAGCAGGGCTCAAAGCAGGGAAAAGCCCCAAGGGAATAAGAGTATATCCTAAGATGAGTGAACTAGAGAAATACTCTCCTTTAGTCTGGCTCCCATTGAAAGTTTATTTATTTCAGGGATTGAGTGATTAAGGACATTAGCTATCATTTGTGTTGAGTCTGATATTACTATGTTAACAACAGAGCTATCGTTTCGATATGATTAGCCAGTGTACTTACAAGTGGACAGACTCTGAACTTCTACCAGGTTTCTAAGGAAGAGCTTAAACCTCCAAATGTGACATTCTTGAAAGCTAACTCAAGCTATGAACACGTAAGACTTTGGGATAACAATGTAGTATTTTGAACATAATTTACTAAATGTCTGATGAACCACCTAATGCAATGCCACTCTTGCCTGTTGTCTCTTACACATTTTCCGTACTTTTTCCTCCCTTCTCTTCATCTCTTTTTTACCTTTTATTTCGTGGAAATCTCACTGTGCTTTTTTTCTGACCATCTACATTTCTTGTACCTCTATAAGTGTAATTTCTTTCTAAGTTCCAACCTCCTGCCCCCCAAATTTATGTTTCCTAGATATCAGTGTTTGTGGGAACGAAGCAGAGACAGTGCGTTCAATCAGAGATGATGGGGCCACAGTTATGAAAAAAGAGAAAGAAAATTCTAGATAGTGAGTCAAAGTATAGACACTATATCAGAATTTATGATAAGCTGTAAGTAATAAAAGTCTGAAAAACACACAATGTGTAGTCCTCTCACGTAAAAGAGGTCTAAGGGTGGGTAGTATAGGGTTGTTGCCTTTGCTCCATGAAATCGTCAGGGATCCAGACCCTTTCCACCTTGTCACCGTCCTTTGCATTCAGCTTCTCTTCCCGTGGCTGCTAAGGCACTGGCCATGAATTCTGCATTCCAGTCAGCAGGAAGGGCAGAAAAGAAACCCATCTAAGTTGGCGTTTCTCAAGGAGACTTCTCAGAATGTACACATTTCCTTATATCTAATTAGCCAGAAATTAGTTACGTGACCACATGTGGCTGCAAGGGTAGCTGAGAAGTATAATCTTTATTCCAGGTGCTAATGTGCACAGGCAAAAATTGGAGTTCTGTTATTTGATAAAAAGGAGAGAACACTTATTTAGTAGGCAAACAACAGTCTCTGCCACAGTCCCAAATAATGACATTTCAAGTTCTGAAGTGCAGGTACCATCTCTTCATAGACATCTGCTGAAAGATCAGTCGACAGATGAATAAATAATGAATAAGATAGATGTGCAAAAACAAAATTGCAACTAGGAGACACAGTGGTGTTCTACTGGATGTCAGTCGACAGATGAATAAATGAATGATAAGATAGATGTGCAAAAACAAAATTGCAACTAGGAGACACAGTGGTGTTCTACTGGATGTTAAGAGCAGAGTGGAGACAAAGCAAAGAGACGGAAAAGAGGAAGTAGGAACAAGAATAGAAAAGACTCCTAAGTTAGAGTTCTCTTAACTCACCAAGCTTCCTTTAATAATAAGAATAATGGTATTTTAAAACTTTGTGAAATAATACAGCTTAAGTCCATTTAAAAATGGCATCAAAGGATAATCTTTAAAGAAAAAATTCCCCTAGATCCTACCTTTCTAATTTAAGAATTATTTTTGTTTCTTCACAGAGATGGATAGGTAAATAGATATATAATTTTAGTCAGTGTATTCAGAATTTTCCGATCTGTTCTATTTTTATTAATCACCCTTATTTAAAAAATACTCTATGTTCCTATATAATCATATTTATCACCTTATGGCTTATATAACAATTTTAGGTCAATTTAGGCATCTATCTATATTTGGGATACATTTCACTGAAGGTGAAATATCTGAGTAAGAAGATTGTCATATATGTTTAAGCACGGCTAATAACTGCATTTTTGTGTAATGAACACTGTGTTAAACTTGCAACCAAAGAAATGGCCCCTTTAAGGGCCATATGGAAGGGTGCCTGTTTAACTGACCTCAAAGCCAAGAGAGCTAGGTAGGTAATTAAGAGACCTGGATTTGAGTCTTGGCTCTGCCGACTTCAGCAACACACTTTGTTTCTGTGGGCCTTGGATCTTTCAGCTGTAAAATGAGTGGTTTAATTTTTTTTAACTTTCTATTGAATATGCATATGTTAAAAAGTACACAAGACATGACAGCTAAATAAAATATTGTAAAATGAAACCACCCATATAACCAACACTAAGGTCAAGAAATAAAACATTACCAGTTCCCAGAATGCCTCACTTGTTCTCCTTCCTAAACACTATTCCTTTCCTCCTCCCTGTTGTGACTTCTAACAACACGTTAGTTTACTCTGTTTTGAACCTTATATAAATGGAGTCATGAAGCACCGTCATCCCTCAGTGTCCACAAGGAATTGGTTCCAGGACCTCCGGTGAATACCAACATCTGAGGGTAGTCAGCCCTCCATATCCACGGATGTGGAACCCACGCATAGAGGAGTGTGACTGTATATGTTTTTTGTGTACAGCTTTCACTCATTACATTTCTGAAATTTATCACTGTGGCTTGTAGCTGTAGTTCATTCATTTTCATCAT
>NW_007732714.1:174985-175417 GCF_000696425.1 Galeopterus variegatus
GTGTAAAAAAAAGAGGAATATTTCTGTGAACAGTCTTAGAATAATTTCCAGGCTTTTCTGTTAAATGATAAAGCAAGGTGCAAAGGAGTGTATATGATATGATAACTTATAGGTAAATACTTATTTTTGTGATAGAAAGAGGCAGGAGAAGAAAGGAGGAGAGAGGGAGGGAGGAAGGGGGTGAAGGAAGAGGAAGGGGAAAGAAGAAACGAGGGAGGGAGGTAGGGAGGGAAGAAGGATAAATAAAACACTAATAAAAATGGGGAACGGGTATATATGGAATAAAGGGGTTAGGGATGGAAGGAAAACTCTTCTGAATGCAAATTTTTACATAATGTTGATTTTGAACTAAGTAAATGTTTTGCATATTCAAAAAAGAATTGAAAAGGAAGGAATGAAAGGAAAGCAAACCCTGAAGTTGAATGCCAACAG
>NW_007732714.1:176857-178139 GCF_000696425.1 Galeopterus variegatus
GGGCTACCGCTGAGGGTCTTCGGAAGGGCCGGTCTGGGCGCTGCGACCCCGGACGGGGTGTAGGGAGGAGGCAGCGGGGGCAGCGGTAGGAGGCAGCGGGGGTTCTGGGCTAGAGATTGCCCGGCAGGTGAGGGGCAGAGGAGGCTACTCCGCAGCCTGGAAGGGCCTGGTTAACTTAAAAGTCAGCGTCCTTGCCCCCTACCCCTACCCCTTCCTCTATTCCTGAGCTCTTCAGCCTCTCTGCCCTAGTGCCGGTGCTCCCCTGAACTCTCCCTATCGGCAACGTAAGATCGAGGAATGTTGATATTTTCCGCCTCTGTTATTCTCTACTGTGGACTTACCTTAAACAACGAGCAAGGATAGTTTTAAAATACGCCACAGCCTGTTCTGATTCACGTAGTATAAAGGCTCTTGCTATCTGTTGATTTTTTTGAAAACGAATAAATAGCACTTACTATATGCAAGCCAAACATTTTCTAAGCACATTTCAAATATTATTTACTTCTCATAATTTTATGAAGTAGGCACTGTTATTAGGTAGAATCCTTCTTCCTTTTTTTTTTTTTTAACATACAAGAAGAAAATGAAATTAAGTAACTTGCCCAAGGTCATGCAGCTGATAAGGAGTGCAGTCAGTATTCACATCCAGGCAGTTTGGCTCCAGGGTCTATTTTCTTAAAACCTTTTCTTTGCAGACTCTGCTCTCTGTTTCTGTGTTGGCTTTACAACCACACCCAGGAGGTTATTTGTCTCATTTGAATCTGGTCCTATCTCTTTTACACCTCAGTAGTCCTGGGCTTCTAGTTCGGATATAAAATAAGAGAAGAGTGTATATCTGAAGACATGTATGTCTGTCAGTGTGTGTCTGTACACCTGATGAAACAGCCATTTTATTTGTGTGTGTGCATGTATTTCCCCACCCATCCTGTTCTTTGGCCACTAGAAAAGGTTACAGTCCTGGCCCTAAGGGAAGGTAGCAAGAATTGATTAAGCCACCATTGTGCCAAAATTGTAAATGATCTCATTAAAGGATTAATTTGCATGTTTATTATGTGCCAGGTTTTGTGCACAATTACTTTCTGTGTATTCATTTAATACTCTTGACAACTTTGCAAGGTACGTTGTCCTCATTTTATACATGAAATTGAGGCTCAGAAAAATCAAGTAACTTTCCCAAGATCACTTTATTAGTAAGTCAGAATTCACAATCAGATCTGCCTGTCTGTGTTCTCTGCTAGCTCTTACTAGTTTATACTTATCTCAGATAAATAGGAAAAATATG
>NW_007732714.1:179139-184207 GCF_000696425.1 Galeopterus variegatus
ATGATATAAGGGCTGGAAGGAGGGAAATAGTGTACTGAGATGAATGAAGAGAACTTTAGGAGAGGATGTGAGATTCGAATCAAGCTGCAGAGATTGGATAGGGTTTCATTAAGGGCAGAAGGCAAGACCAAGGACATAGAACATGACTGGTTTTGAGCCAGGCTTGAGAGTTTGGGGATTCATCCAGTAAGTAGTGGGGAGTCATAGATGATGACCACAGAGATGGGAGGGGGGGATGTATTATGACAAAGGCACATTTGCATTGTGTGCTGCTTAGTCTTCACTTCCATGCACATCATTGATAAAGAACACTCCTCCATGAGAGTGATGGTAGATTTGGGGTATTGGGCTTGCCAAGGCTCTAGGGGAAACCAATATTAAAATGCAGATGTGCTTTTAAGGTAAGAGAGATTATTATGCTAATTATATGCCTGGCATATGCAATGGGATAGTGATCCTGGATACGTGATCAATAACTGTGTGTTTGTGACCAGGAAGGCAGGATTATAAAAAATAAACTTGGGAAGTCTTTTGGAGACACAGGTTCAAAGAAGAACTAAAAACGTGCTAGTGCAAGGATCTTGTATTCAGACCACCATATAAAAGCAAAATCAGGCGAAGGAAAGCAAAAAGGAACCTAGGATATACACAGAATAGAGTGAAATTGATTTTCATAAAACTGAGTAACGATTTGAAACATCACATACCAGAAATGATATTCTATGGGCAGAGCCAAAGCTTCAGCTGCATTATCTGAAAATAGAGAAATTTTGACTTAAAACCAAGGAAGGAGAGTAGCAAATAGGAAAACGACATTTTTCAGGTATCAGAAGATTGAAAAAAGGGAACATGAATGGCTGTTAATCGTTTGAACCCATGCTAGGTTAACTGAGTAACATGAAAGCACATATTCTGAATTGCCCTATTTCATATTTGTACCCCAATACTTTCTCTCTCTAGAACAAACTCATCAGACCATGTTTCAAGCCACCATCATCTCTCCCCTGGATTATTGTCATACCATCTCTCCCTGCTTCCATTTTTCCTCATTGTCATTAACACAGCAGCTAGTGCTATGATTTATACTAAATGTAAGTAAAATTTTGTTACACCTCTGTCCAAAACCTCCAGTGGCTTTTCAAATCTCTTAGAGTACAAGCAGAGAGATTGCAACAGCCTTTCATGATGTGCTCCCAACCTCTTTGACTTGATTTCTTATCACTTTCTCTTTTATTTTCTCTGTTTCAGCCACCTTGTTCAACTAGCCGTTCCTGGAAGAATCCAGGCATGTTCCTGCCTCCAAGAATTTGCACTTGCTGTTCTCTAGGCACAGAACAATCTTTCTCCAGATAGCGTGTGACTTGCTCCTCACTTCCTTCAGATCTCTGTTCAAATATTACCTTATGAACAAGGCCCTTCCTGACTACTACACATAAAATAGCAACCTTTCTTCACCTTTACTCTATATCGCTTTTACCTTTATTTTCTTTACAGCCTTTATCACCACTTGACATTTAATTATTATCAGTCTCCTGTGGCCCCTTTTCCTTGTCCTGTCCCCTTCTTCCCCCACATAGAAATAGTGGTGTAACAGTTGAGGTTATATAAACCCTGAAGTCAGATTTACTGGGTGTGAAGTGTAGCTTCACCACTTACTACCTCTTAAGCCTTGGATGAGTGACTTAAACTCTGTATCTCAGTTTTCTCATCTGTAATATGGGAGTAATAATAGTACCTGGCTTGTGGCTGTTGTGAGGATTAAATGGGTTAATACATATAAAGCATCCAGAACAGTGTGTGGCACATTAAAAACGCTATAAAGGTCAGCTCCAGGGCTGGCCAGTTAGTTCAGTTGGTTAGAGCACAGTGATATAACACCAAGGTCAAGGGTTTGAATCCTCTACTGGCCAACTGCCCCCCCCCCAAAAAAAAAAGTCAGCTCGTATTAATAGTGTTATTAGAATGTAAATCGGATGAGACTAGGGACTCTGTTTTGTTTGCAGCTATATCCTCAGTGCCTAGAACACTACTTGGAATATGATAAACTCCGAATAAATATTTGCTAAATGAATGAATGGTACATAAAAAGTTCTTACAGAAAAAGATAATGTGGTTCTCACAGTGGTGGTGAGTCAACACCAAAAAACTTGGGGGAAAAAACATGAACTTGAGGATACTACCTTTGGAAGAAAAATTTTCTCTGTTCTTCCTGGGATGGTATTTACAGGAGTCAAACAAACCAAAATATCAGAAATTTGTGGAGGGGATTATGTTTGCAGGTTACTCAAAAGGATGCTGTCCTACCCTGGTAGTTTTTTCCCCCTTGATAAATATAACCAATAATGACAATATAAATTTAACTTTTCTTCTAGTTGTGTGTGATCAGTGTTCACTTGTGATTTAAATATCTTGTCCTTAGTTATTTGATTTTGCTATGCATATTAACACCTAAGAATAGTGCACGGATATTTTTACACTGAATTACAATAATTTTAATAAAAATTAAAACAAAAATATTTTTAATCTACAGGTCATGATCCATTTGTGAGTCATAAAATCTATGTGGTAGGTTGTGGCCAGGATTTTCTTTTGTTTTAATGAAATAGGATTAAAAAATAGTATGTCATATATAGTAAGGATACATAGTGTTTTGTGAAATTATTATTTCAGTTATTTTGTGTGTGTATCTCATGCCTGTGTTTTCTGTGTCATATAATTCTTACTGAGAGTACTGGTCAAAAATGGTTTAAAGCATCTGCCCAAAAAAATGGTGCTTAGAAATCACTAGGTCACATAATTATTTTTCTTTCAGAAAATTGCCTTTATGAAATTATTATTCTGGTCAAGATTATTCAAAAGGTTTAAGTGGTCATAGATATTTTTCTCTATTAGCAGTAATTTTATTTTATATCAAATTGCCCACTCTCCACCCTCAAAGGGCTTCAAAGAGGAACAATTTCCAAGAAATTAAACAGTAAGAAGGAACTCAAACTCTACCCCCCATTTTAAAGGATTAGAACTAATATTTCCTTCATTTCTCTTTCCGAAGAACACTGCAGTCAGCTCCTTTCTGACTCTTTTGCCTTAGTGCTTAGATCATTAGGATATTCATTTAATATTTTGATGACATTTATAAGAAAAATAACAATAGTGGTCATTTATAATACCTTAGAGTTTACCAAGCTGCCAGCTTCTTGGTGCTCTTTATTCATGATTTCATCTTTATATCAACCTAGAAATATAGACAGTGTTGGTTTCAGGATTCCCGTGTTTACAGATCGAGGAGACTCAGGCTCAAAATATAAAGCCCAAGACTGTCTCACTCCCAAATCTTCCACGCTTAAAAACATTGATCTCTTTCCTCCACACCTCACCTGACTGGAGGGACCCTGCCTCTCCTCCCCAAGTGCATTTCTTTCACTTCTCAGTGTGTCTTATCTTCTTTACTTTCCCTCTTTCCTTCATTTTATTTCCCTTTTCTCCTTGGTTCTTAGTGTCATCTGTGACCAGTTGGGCCCAAAGTGCTTATTTACGTCTATGCAACTAAAAATGTACTAATAGTGAGTCAAGTGTCTTGCTATTCAAATGGAAGCCCAGTCTTCTAAAGCTGGTTTGAGCTATTTCATTTAGGATGATCGAAATGGTCCCTTCCTTCAGTAAACTGGGAGGTTTTGGGGTTTTTTTTCCTGTTTTTCTTCCCATATTACCTGTGTCAGTATTTGCATAGCCCTAATTATTAATCATATACTCAGCATTCTTTCTTCATGAGACAAAGTGATTGATTTTTATTACATATATTCCCAGTGCCTGCTTGTTATTAGGTTTTCTGCATTTTTATATTTTTTTCTCTGCAAATTATTTTTTAGATCTTGGGATTTCCAGAGGAAAAGATTGAGGGGGAATTATCAAGAATAGTTCTTTTTCTGAATAGTTAAACATAAAATGGCCACAGCCTTGGCCCTTCAGACTGCAAAGAGGCAGGAAGAACTTCTGGAAGTGAAGGTAAAGGAAGAAGAGAAGGACCATGCCTCTGGGCAAGAATCTGGCCTATCAAGAAATAATCCTCATACCACAGAGATCTTTCGTAGAAGCTTCAGGCAGTTCTGCTATCAGGAGACCCCTGGGCCCCGGGAGGCTCTTCAAAGACTTCAAGAGCTCTGCCATCATTGGCTGAGACCAAACATGCACACCACAGAGCAGATCCTGGAGCTGCTGGTGCTGGAGCAGTTCCTGACCATCCTGCCTGAGGAGCTCCAGACCTGGGTGCAGGAGTACCACCCTGCAAGTGGAGAGGAAGTGGTCACTGTGCTGGAGGATTTGGAGAGAGAGCTGGATGAACCAGGAGTGCAGGTGGGAAGATGGGGGAACAGGGGTTTGTACCTATAGGAACAGGTACGGGGTTTCAGTGCAACAAGAGGAAGAAAAGGAGGATTTCTTTTTGCCTGACTTGATCCATTGTAGACTTTTAATCTCTCTGCCTTTGTTTTTTCTTTGCTAGCTTTTTGGTCCTTCTTTCCATTGCAAGAAGGCCTCCTTGCAATCCTTGCAGTGTCCTCTCTGATATTTCGTTCCAAACTGTCCTTAATTTCCACCAGGTCCCAACCCATGCTCATGAACAGGAAGAGTTTGTAAAGGAGAAGGCGACTCTAGGAGCAGCTCAGGAGTCTTCAAGTGGCCAGTTCCAAACAATGGAATAGCAGCTTCAGTGTAATGTGCAAGAAGTGTGCCCAGCTCAGGAGACTGGTGAGGATTCAGATTTCTTCAGGGAGCCTCCCTCATTTTTGGAATGCTCATCAGTTCAGCACATTCATTAGTGTCTGCTCTATGTCAGGCACTGTGCCAGGTACTGGGGATACCTGGCAGATATGGTCCCTGCTCTCACGAAGTTTACAGTCTCGTGGGAGAGGCAGACAAACAAGCAGTTACAATAGAGTGCATCTTCTCCCTGATGCCTGGATATAATTGTTTTAGAGTGGGAAAGTAGACAGAAAAAATGGTTACTTGTCCCCTTTTACTCACTGTCCTGGCTACTTTTTTTCTTTTGTCTTTGGATTAATGTTATCTTTCA
>NW_007732714.1:184302-185298 GCF_000696425.1 Galeopterus variegatus
TGATAACTTGTTTTTTAACCTACAAAAGGGGACAGATGAATCCTCTCACATAAATGTACAAGAGCTTCTTCCTATAGATTTTTAGTAACTCATCTTTTAGTCAGGAACCAAGGAATTGATGTAGCCATCTGTTATAAGCAGCTCAATGCTAGTCATAACAAATATCGTTCATAATTTTAAATTTGTGCAGAGACCAAGAAACTTAGCTAAAAATCTATCTCACTTCTGATCTTTGATTTGAAAATTTAGGCCTTTTTGCATTTTTCTTGTGACATAGAATGATCATTTTCAGTGTTTGCTTTTTTCTTCTTTAATCTTTGGTATGGAAAATTGTAAACATAAGCAAGAGTAGAGAAGAATATGATCATTCTTCCATGTTGTTTGGTTTTTATAACCTCCGTACTTCTCAACATCCCCTATTGATTACCACAACAGTCATACAAAAATTTCTTTCCTTTAACACTGAAGAATGGTTTACAAAGCTTTATATGTATAGGTGCAGGAGACAAAGAAATGGAAAACCTATGGTGATAACAATCTGGTTTGGAAGACCAAATTATACAGCAGATAACTTAATAATGGAATCTCTGTAAGTGACTTTAGAGATCACTTCCGGGTGCCCTTATTTGACAGATAGGGAAAAGGAGGTTCTGGGAAGTAACTGGCTAAGGTCACACAGCCAGTTAATAGTAAAGCTGGAAGCAGAACCCTGTCTCCTAATTCCTAGTGCGGTGCTTTCTACTAAGCTGCTGGAAGCATTATATCACCAAATAGAAATTACAAGTGTGTGGAACTTATCAGATATATAAGTCATTGAGGTTTTGCTTGATAGCTCAACAAACCATCCCATCTATATGTTTCAATAAGTGCACAATTCTCCTATTTAATTTATAGAGGAGTCCAGGAAAGACTCCTCCCACTTACCCCTCATTTGAAGCATTTTATTTATTTTTGTAGTGATCATTTAACTTTTAAAATTTAATTTACTTAGTGGGA
>NW_007732714.1:186886-190934 GCF_000696425.1 Galeopterus variegatus
TGTTTAAATCCTAAATTCAAACTTTTTTCTTTGTTCACAGTGGGGAGGGAGAAAAAGAGAGTAATGGGAGATGGCAGAGGGTAAAAAGTGTAGAAATGGGAAAAAAAAATAGAAGAATGAGATTCAGTGAATTCAGAAGCAGGACTCAGTTGGTTACAGCACAGTATTGACAACACCAAGGTCAAGGGTTCAGATCCCACTAGCCAGACATCAAAAATAAATAAATAAATAAAATACCAGAATCAGGGACTTAGTTGAAGAAAGCTTTCCAAAGCCATTACTGGTATTGCAGGTAACGACAGTTGGCATTGCTCAAACTTGTACTCTTCTAAGGAATGATTAATTTTTCATTCAAGATAAACTAATAGAGAATCCATTACATGCCATCTTCTGTGCTTGCTGCCGGGAAATAACAAATTCTGTAGTCCCTGTCTTCTAACAGTAGCAACACCAGGAAGAACCATGATCTCCCAGACATTTGTGCCTAACCCTAACCCTAACCCTAACTTCTTGTGAAGGTGTATGTGTGTGTGTTCAAGCTCAAATTATAGCAGAAAGGGAACAAGCAAGAACGTGATAAAAGATAAATGCAGAACTTAAGCAAAATATGTTAATCCTTGACAGTGATAAAGCAGTACTATTTAACATTAACTTTGCTTCTTTATTCTACATTAAAAAAATACATATTTAAAATTAAAAGAAGAAAATGTAGGGCAAAGAGGGAGTTTAATGTTAGAACTGAGATATTAATAAAAGCCATTTACTTGTTCTGTGTGAATTTGTGGACACAAGTGCAGACAAGTAGATCTCAAAATAAAAAATTAAAACCTTAAGTTATCTGCATTGGTTCTGCCATCAAAGGTGACATTGAAACATTTAACAGGATGGCGTGGGCAAAACCAATCAGAACAAATTCTGGTCTCCAACAATTGGTGTGCATATTCCTGTGTATACATGCTGGGGACCATCCCTGCCTGCAATCACAAATGCCAGATGTCTTTATACATATGAAAATGTCCTGATTTTTTGAAGTGGGGGAAATAAACTTCAGAATCTAAAGAACGAGTTCCACTTGGAGCTACCGCTACTATTTAGGATTTTTATTTTATTTTATTTTATTTATTTTATTTTATGATTTTATTTATTTTATTTTATTTTATTTTTTGCAGCTGGCCAGTANTGTGAAGGTGTATGTGTGTGTGTTCAAGCTCAAATTATAGCAGAAAGGGAACAAGCAAGAATGTGATAAAAGATAAATGCAGAACTTAAGCAAAATATGTTAATCCTTGACAGTGATAAAGCAATACTATTTAACATTAACTTTGCTTCTTTATTCTACATTAAAAAAATACATATTTAAAATTAAAAGAAGAAAATGTAGGGCAAAGAGGGAGTTTAATGTTAGAACTGAGATATTAATAAAAGCCATTTACTTGTTCTGTGTGAATTTGTGGACACAAGTGCAGACAAGTAGATCTCAAAATAAAAAATTAAAACCTTAAGTTATCTGCATTGGTTCTGCCATCAAAGGTGACATTAAAACATTTAACAGGGGGCCTGCCCGGTGGCGCACTGCTACAGTGCGCCGCTTGGGAGCGCGGTGGCGCTCCCGCCGAGGGTTCGGATCCCACATGCAGACCGGTTCCCGCTCACTGGCTGAGCAACACCGAGGGTTGCGATCCCGTTGCCGGTCCCGGTCCGGTCCGGGCGCGACACTGAGGGTTGCAATCCGTTGCCGGACACGAAAAAAGACAAAAAGGAAAAAAAAAAAACATTTAACAGGATGGCGTGGGCAAAACCAATCAGAACAAATTCTGGTCTCCAACAATTGGTGTGCATATTCCTGTGTATACATGCTGGGGACCATCCCTGCCTGCAATCACAAATGCCAGATGTCTTTATACATATGAAAATGTCCTGATTTTTTGAAGTGGGGGAAATAAACTTCAGAATCTAAAGAACGAGTTCCACTTGGAGCTACCGCTACTATTTAGGATTTTTATTTTATTTTATGATTTTATTTATTTTATTTTATTTTATTTTTTGCAGCTGGCCAGTAAGGGGATCCAAACCTTGACCTTGATGTTATCAGCACCAAAGACACATTTTAAGCAGATAATTTATAAACAAAGTGGGTGCTGATCACTTAATGGCAGCATAAGATTATCAAAAATCAATTGCAAGCATCTTGATTAAGGAAATAAACTGTAAACTAAATTCCAGGTCTGGGCAGAATGTTCTGCACTTGCTCTTTTTCTTTTTGGCAGCTGGCCGGTATGGGGATCTGAAGCCTTGACCTTGATGTTATCAGCACCAAAGACACATTTTAAGCAGATAATTTATAAACAAAGTGGGTGCTGATCACTTAATGGCAGCATAAGATTATCAAAAATCAATTGCAAGCATCTTGATTAAGGAAATAAACTGTAAACTAAATTCCAGGTCTGGGCAGAATGTTCTGCACTTGCTCTTTTTCTTTTTGGCAGCTGGCCGGTATGGGGATCTGAAGCCTTGACCTTGATGTTATCAGCACCACACCACTTGCCCTTTTCCTGCCCTACCAACTTATAATTTGCTTGGTGGAAGATTCAAAAGATATGTTGATCAAATGTATAGATCACTGATAGCTGATAAATTTAGATAGTATGATACATGACAAAATTAAGATTTAAAAGATTAATTGCCTGGGTAGATCGACAGAAATAGGCACCAACATCATAATGCCAATTCATATAAACTTTGATTAAAGTTTACTTGACCTTAAGTCAAAAGTGAACTAATAAAAATAAGTGAATCAATAGTGTTTCAAGGATTCTAGAAAAAATAATGCCATTTTGACTCTACTTATTGATATATAGTATCAGAATGTTCTCTTAGTTGATCAAATCAGACCTGAAATAATGTTTCTACCTCTGGACAGCATGAATTAATTGTAAATTAATAAATCAGGCCATCTTCTAAGGAGGAGAGTGAGGATGTGAGCAGGCTCCCAATGCATATTTGTTGAATGAATGAATGAACTCATGAAGACAGGAAGAAAAGAAATGATCTGTTTACGGGGCCGGCCCGGTGGCGCACTGGAGAGTGCGCCGCTTGGGAGCGCAGCGGCGGTACAGGCGCGACACCGAGGGTTGTGATCCTGTTACCAGTCAGTAAAAAAGACAAAAAGGAAAAAAAAAAAAGAAATGATCTGTTTACATTCTTAGCCCCCTGCAACCTATTCACTGTACAGCAGCAGAGTGAACAATGAAAAAAACCCTGCAACCTATTCACTGTACAGCAGCAGAGTGAACAATGAAAAAAATTGCAGTTAAATAGAATCACATTGTTTTTCCATTTACAGCTCTCAAAGCTTCTCAGAGAAGGTAGCATAAAACAAATAACATACAAGGCCCTTTGTAATTTGACCCCTGCATTTCTTCTTTCCAGACATATTTTACACCACTTAGAGTCACACCCTCCAGCCACACTGGTCTATTTTGAGTTTCTCAAGCATGCAAAGTTCTCTCTCACCTCTGATCTTGACACAAACCACTGACTTCTAGGGAAGCTTTCCCAACCCCATCCCTACCTGATTCTTCCTCTGAGTGGCATCAACCCATCCTTCAGTTCTCACTTCCAATGTCACCTCAATTAAGAGACAGAACTTCTCTGATCCCCAACCTAATGTGGCTCACTTCTGGGCACATGTATGATACTACCTGATTTTTCCTTCACAGAGCTTATCAAATCCTGTAACTTTCTTGTTTACTTCATTAAATAATTTTTAAATTTATTTATGGTCTATCTACTCTAAGAGTTAAAAGTTCCATGAGCACAGGTTACTTATCTGATTCATCTAAAAAGCACCTAGCTTTATTTATTAGGGTCTCAGTAAACATGTGTTGAGTGAATAAGCAGACCCTTAGATGTTTTAGCATAATAAGTTCATAAATTTCGTAGGAGATACCCAGGCAATTCTAAGGATCTATTGAAAACTGTAGGCTCTCTCTCATTTCTCACTTACGTCATTTGCTTGACTTAAATCTTGCTTTCCTGGAGAAAAAAA
>NW_007732714.1:191218-193047 GCF_000696425.1 Galeopterus variegatus
AATGAAATTTATTGCTTACAGTTTCTGAGGCTGGGAAGTTCAAAATCCAGGGATCCCATCTTCTGAAGGCCTTTTTTGGTGGTGGCTTCAGCTGTACAGGGTATCCCATTGCAAGATGGCAGAAACAGAGAGAGAAGAGAAAGAATAACCTCTCATGTGCTTTTCTTTTAAAGCCCTCAAAACCACACCCACGGCCACCATTTTTAATCAATTCACTATGGCATGGCCCTACGATCTAATCCCCTCTTCAAGGCCCCATCTTTCAATTACCATAATAGGATTTCCTACCCTCAACAGTTACAGTGAAATTAAGCTTCTAATATATGAACTTTAGGGACACAATTCAGTCAGTCCACAGCAGCTATTCTCTGAAAGATTATGTGTGAGCTCATAATTAGTTCTCCTTAAATGTTTGGTAGAATTTATTGGTAAAGCTGTCTATGCCTGGAGAATTATTTGTGTGAAAGTTTATTTATAATTTAAAAATCTTTAAACATTAAATTATTGTACATATTTTGTATTTATTTCTCTGACATTTATTGTCAGTTGTATTCTGTTAGTAATTTGCCCATTTCATTTAAACTTATGCAGTATCAGCATTAAATTGTTTATAATGTGTTCTCAACCTTCCAATCTGAACTTTCCACAATCTGAAGTGATCTCTCCTTTTCCATTTTTAATATTAGTGATTTGTGCTTTTTCTCACTTTCTCTCGATCATTATTGCCAGGAAGATATCAATAACAATATTCTTTAAAAACGTTTTTGACTAAGTCAGTCTCTTTTGTATATTAGTTGTCTATTTAATTCTTGCTCCTGTCCTTATAGTTCCTTCCTTCTACTTTTTTAGAGTTTAATTTCTTCCAGGCATTGCTTATATGTAGCCCGCACCTGTTTATTTCACAGTTTTGTCATCATTCAGTTCATAAAGTATAGATGTAGGCAGTGGAAGAGAAAGAAACATGGAAGAGATAGAGAAACAACATATTATCTGAAAGAAATTGACAACTTGGGAAGCTGTCAGAATTGGAGGCATCTGCTCTGATGGAGTTTGGATGTGTTGTCCCCACCAAAACTCATATGGAAATCTGATCCCCAGTGTGGCAGTTTGAGTCACAGGACAGATCCCTCATGAGTGGATTAATGCTCGTCCTAGGTGGGGGAGTAATGAGAGAGTTCTCGCTCTATTAGTTCCCACAAGAAACGGTTGTTTAAAATATCCTGACACCACCCTTCTCTCTCTCTTGCTTCCTCTTGCCATGGGATCTGCTTGTACCCGCCAGCTGCCTGCTGCTTTCCACCGTGAGTAGAAGCTGCCTGAGGCTGGTGCCAGATGCAGCTGTCCCAGAATCATGAGCCAAATAAACCTCTGTTCTTTATAAAGTACCCAGTTTCAGGTATTTCTGTTATAGCAACACAAACAGACCAATACGTGCTCTATAAGGCAAAGGTAACAAAACAAAAGTGAATATATTTAATTCCACATAATTGTATGTTTAAAATGGTTAAAATGGCAAATCTTATGTTTACATATTTTTACCACAATAAAAAAATTACAAACATATAATTTAAAAAATTTGTTAATCATAAGGGAAAAAATTTTAGTTGAATGGACCAACCCATGTGAGATATGTTTTCAAAGTATAAAACTTCTTTCTGAGAAAAAAATATTTTTTAATTTCCCTTCTGATGTCTTCTTATAACCATGGTTTATTCAGTAGTACAGAAGCTCCTCAACTTATGATGGGGTCACATCTCAATAAACCCATCATAAGTTGAAAATATCATAAATTGAAAGTGCATTTAATACACCTAACCTACAGAACATCA
>NW_007732714.1:193088-196099 GCF_000696425.1 Galeopterus variegatus
CCTCCCTGACCTCAAACAAGCTCAGAACACTTATATTTGCCAACAGAAGGGCAAAATCATCTAACACAAAGCCTACTTTATAATAGTGTTGAATATCTCATGTAACTTTTCAAACACTGTACTAAAAGTGAAAAACAGAATGGTTGTATGAAGTAGAGCTCATACAGTACAGTTTCTACTGAATTCCAACTTGTACTACTTGAAGTAAAGTTTCTACTGAATTCCTATTGCTTTTGCACCATTGCAGGGGACTGAGTGACTCCCCAAAGTCATTAAAGCTGAATCCCCACTGTAACTGTGGAGGGTGGGAAATCTTATCATGGTAATTGAAAGGCGGGGCCTTGAAGAGGTGATTAGAGTCTGAGGACCATTCCCTACTGAAAAGATTAATAATGGTGGCCATGGGCATGGTTCTGAGGACTTTAAAAGGAACACACATGAGAGTCTCTCTCTCTCTGCCATTTTCTGCCATATGAGACCCCGGCATTGCTGTAAAGCCACCACCAAAGAAGACCCTCACCAGCTGTGTTCTCTGGACTTGGAACTTCCCAGCCTCTGAAACTGTAAGCAATAAATTTCATTTTCTTACAAATTATCCCATTCCATGTCTTTTGTTATAAGCAACAGAAACAGACTAATGCCATCATCATGAAGTTCAAAAATCATACATTGAACCATTTGAAGTTGGGAACCATCTATGTAGTTTTGTCTTTCAAACATATAGGAATATTCTAGTTCTTTTTCAAATTTTGGTTCATGATGGTCAGAGAATATACTCTATTATTTTAGTCATCTGAAATGTGTACATATGTGGTTTAAAGTCCAGCATATGATCGAGTTTTGTAAATGTTCCATGTGTGCTCAAAAGGTAATTTGAATTCTACAGCTGCTGGATGTTCTACATACATCTATTAGGTCTAATTTGATAATCATGATGATCAAATCTCATGTATTATTACTGATATTTTTTCTGCATTTTCTGTCTGTTACTGAAAAAAGTATGTTAAAGCCTTCTAATATTTTAGATTTATCTATTTCTATTTAGATTTCTGTCAATTTTTAATTTATATATTATTAGCTATGTTCTTAGGTGCTTTTTGGTTTAGAATAATGATATCTTCCTGGTAAATCGTATGTTTAATCATTATGAAGAATTTCTCTTAATCCCTAGTTATCCTTTTTGCCTTAAAATCTAACTTGATCTGAAATCAATATAGCAAATTTTATTTTGGTTTATTTACACTTAGTAGCTTTTTCTTTCAAGTTTTATACATCTTTCAGTTTTAGACATGTATTTTGTCTCTCCTGCTCTATATTCTTTATTCTTTCTTTCTAGTCTTCTTATTGAACTGCGTGGCTTATGTTTATTCTCCCTACCCCACCCCCACACCAAGGTTGGTGGTTATATGCACTTTTATCATTCTTTGAGATTACAAAATGCATGCCTGACTTACCAGGTTCTGGTCATAAATATTATGGTGTCTCTTTTTACCCTTTCTCCAGGCAACACAAGGACCTTAGAATTTTTTAACACTATATCTACTCTCTTGAATTATATAATTATATATTACTTATGTGATTAAATATAGATAGATATTATACATATAAAAATATAAAGAGATAGATACTGATGTTTTGCACAGTCTTTGTAACACATTTACTGTGATGGTTAATTTTATGTGTTAACTGACTGGACCACAGGGTGCCCAGATTTTTGGTTAAACATTATTTTAGGGTATGTCCCTGAGGGTGTTTCTGAATGAGATTAACACTTGAATTGGTAGACAAGTAAAGTAGATTATCCTCCTCATCATGGGTGGACCTCATCTGAACGGAATAAAAAGCTGAATAGGAAAGAATTCTCTCTCTTTCCCTAGCTGTCTTTTTCCAAACTGGGGCTTCAGTCTTCTCCTGCCTTCAAACTTGGACTTGGACTAGAACTTACATCAGCTCTCCTGGTTCTGACTTGGACTCAGACTGAAATTTATGCCATTGGTTCACCTGTTTCTCAGGCTTTTGGACTTGTACTGGAACTATACCCTCAGCTTTCTTGGATCTGGACTTCTTGACCTCCATAATTGCCTAACCCAATTTTTATACTAAATCTCTATCTCTATATCTCTATCTATTTCCTACTGGTTCTGTTTCTCTATAGAACCCTGCCTAATACAGATGTTGGTACTGAGAGTGGTTCTAAAGGAACAATATTTTAAGAATGAGTTTTTTGAATTGATTGTGAGGTTTCTGAAAGTGGCTCTCTAATCTGATTAGATTTAAAGATGCTAATGACTATTTTCAATAGTGAAGAGAGCACTGACAGTTCGTGGTGTGATTTGATTTGGCAACAGTAGTATGCAAAATATCTTCACTGAATACTCCTAACCAACCACTTATAGGAAGCAAGGAGTTGGGTGACTATAAGATACTTTCAAATGTTTTTGGAAATCTTATGAATATAAAGAGGTTGCTGGTTGCTCTTAATGCCACTGGACAAAACTGTGAAAGAAAAGGATAGGTTCAAGGATTTAAACTTGCAGCTCAAGCTCTGATCTAAAAGCTTTTACACATGCCCTAAAGGAGATGATTATCACCTGTAGCTGCAGGACTAAGATTGCTGAAAATGTAAGGCAGAACCTCATCATGTGACTGATTCATTACAAAGCAAGTTTAACTCTTGGCCTTGCAGGATGTCTACTATTAAAGTGAGGGCATTGACTGGGAAAGAATGGGCTCCTGTGAGTTGGAATGGGGATGTGTGGGGAGACCCTGATGAAGCTGGGGACACTGAGCTCCTAAATTCTGATGAGTCTTCTTTGCCAGTGGAAGAGATCTCCCTAACCCCAGTGGAAGTGGCCTCTCCACCGTCTGAATGGATTAACCCTCCATTACCTGCAGAAATTGTAATGGCCTCTCCTGAGGCAGTTGCCATGCAAGACAATGCTGATTCTTCTAAGGACCCACCCCCACCACCCCACTTTGTTCATAGATCTAAAGCTAGACTCAAGTCTCAG
>NW_007732714.1:196836-229363 GCF_000696425.1 Galeopterus variegatus
AACTCTGTGATTGCCCTTCTCAGTAGGCCAGACCTTACAGTGGAGACTGCAGTCATTCAATTGGGAGACCTAAGTGCAGTGGTAGTAATTAGATCCTAAGATGGCAGGGGCCAAGTGGCAGCACTCAGCCATCAAAAGCAAGGTGGGTGTGATTACTATAATGGACAACAGAGTCAAAGCAGCAATCAGAATCAGCCTGACTTCTGCAGACCTGTGGCATTGGTTAGTTGATTGTGGTGTTCCTAGAAGTGAGATAGATAGGAAGCCTACTAAATTACTTGATCTGTACAAACAGAAAAGTTCTAGGTTGAGTAAACAAAAGTCTAAACCGAATCATTTTTTAATATATTTATCATTATTATTTTTTTCTTTTACATTCTAAGATGTTGTGGAGCAGTTGGGATGGAGGGGGACAGAGGAAAGGGGAGGGGGATAGGTTGGGAGGAGGCCCGTGGCACCTCCCTCATTCCAGCAGGGGAGCCCAGGGGACTTCTGGTGGTGGCCTGATCATCATCTCTGGGCTGGATGTGGATGTTGGGGTGGGGGCATGGCTGAAGCCCTTGGCCCCTCACTGCCCCAGCTTGGGAGCCCGAGGTGCTTCCAACCGCAGCCTGGTGGTTGTCACTGGGCTGGATGTGAATGCCAGGGGGGATGTGGCTGAGGCCCTTGACCCCCACCACCCCAGCTTGGGAGCCTGGGACACTTCTTGTGGAGGCCTGGTGGTCGTAGCTGAGCTGGATGTGGATGTTGGGGGGCATAGCTGGGGCCCTCAGCTCTCCACACTGTCTTGGGAGCCTGGGGGGCTTCTGTTCCTTTAAGGTTTTATAGGTGTTCTTCGGTGGTGTTAGAATTTTACTGGTTAATATCAGAATTTCGTCTCTGATCTGTGGGTTTTCTGTTTTTCCTTTCAGTTCTGTGTTGGATTATTAGCTACCCCCACCGCTTAAACTCTGCACTGGAACTAATTTGTTGTCTTTTGGTTAAAATTCCTGTGAGGACCAGCATGTGAGCCCTGCGGTTGAGCTAAATTGCTGCTTTGCTGCTGATTCTCTGGGGAGGTCTTTTTGAGCAGCTCAGGTTTTAACTGTTGATCTTGTGTGTACTTCTGGATCTTATGACATCTGGTACACCTGGGTTATGTGGAAACTCTGGTCTGGGCCTGAGTTTTTTCAGCAAACTGCACCCCCAGCTGTTCTATATTCCTGACCAGTCTCCACTGAGTATGCCTGTACTGATTGGAGGGCAGATCAGCTGTCCATGCAGTAACCCAATATTCCCCTGGTAGGCATGTCTCCCCCATCCCCTGCACTCCAAACACTTCCCATGGGGTGGGCCATGTGGTCCCTTGTGATGACTCACCAGGCTTTGAGTAGCTTCTTTTTTCAGTTGTCTATGGCCCCTTGCTCCTAGGTGGGACCATGGGAATCCTGTTAGTTGTCTTGCTGGCCTGAGGGCCACCAAGGCCTTCTTCTCCCCTGCAGCCTCCAAGAAACTTCATACAAAGAGCACAGCAGTGGCTTTTGCTAGCTCTTGCTCCGTGTGCTCACCAAGGCCAGCCTCGAAGTGGTTGTGGCTCAAAATGGTTGGAGCGGTCCTTTCTTTCTCTCATTGTGGCTTCTCCTGCCTTTCATGAACTCTGTAGGTCCCTCTTCCTCTTCCCTTGAGCTCCAGTGGCCCCGGCTTGGCATTTGTTGCTTTTTAATAGTCATAAATTATTTAGTTGAGGGAGAGAGTGATGCTGGGGACCGTCTATTCTGCCATCTTGATCAGAAGTCTAACCTGAATCAAAAAAACAGAGGGTCATGACCCCTTGATCAATTCCCAGACTTAAATGTATGGACCCAGAACCTCTTGAATAAAGGGGAGGTTAGCTCCCCTTGAGGGTACTACTGCCAAAACTTTATGCTGTTAATCTTTCTCCCAGCCTTTCCCAAAGGGATTTATATCCTTTTACCAAGGCAACTGTGTGTTGGAGAAAAGGAAATAATGAGACCTTTCAGAGACTGCTGGACACTGGCTCTGAATGGACACTAATTCCAGGAGACCTAAAACATCACTGTGATTCACCAATCAAAGTAGAGGATTATGGAAGTCAGGTAATCAATGAAGTTTTAGCTCAGGTCCATCTTACAGCTCCCCAGTAGGTCCCTGAACCCATCCTATAGTTATTTTGCCCACTTCAGAATGCATAATTGGAGTAGACAGACTCAGCAGCTGGCATAATCCCCACGTTGTTTCACTGACCTGTGGAATGGGAAGCATTATGGTGGAAAAGGCCAAGTGGAAGCCACTAGAACTGATTCTACCTAGGAAAATAGTAAACTGATGGCAATACTGCTTTCTTTAAAGGATTGCACAGATTCGTGCCATCATCAAGGACTTGAAATATGTGGGAGTAGTGATTCTCACCACATCCCTATTCAGCTAGCCTATTTGGCCTGTGCAAAAGACAACTGGTTCTTGGAGAATAACAATAAATTATCATAAGCTTGTAGCTGCTACCTAATGTGGTTTCGTTGCTTGAGCAAATTAACACTTCCCCTGGTACCTAGTATGCAGATACTGATTTGGCAAATGCTTTTTTCCCCAACACCTGTTAGGAAAGACCACCAGAAGCAGTTTGCTTTCAGCTGGTAAGGCCAGCAGTACACCTTCACTGTCCTACCTCAGAGGTACATCAACTCTCCAGTGCTATGTCACAATGTAGTTCACAAGGTTCTTGAGCATCGTCTCTTCCACAAGACGTCACATTTGTCCATTACACTGATGACATTAGGCTGATTCAATCTTGTGAGCAAGAGATAGCAACTACTCTAGACTTAATGATAAGACATTTACATGTCAGGGGGTGGGAAATAAATCTGACAAAAATTCAGGAGCCTAAAGACCACCAGAAGCAGTTGGCTTTCAGCTGGTAAGGGCGGCAATACACCTTCACTGTCCTACCTCAGAGGTACATCAACTCTCCAGTGCTATGTCACAATGTAGTTCACAAGGTTCTTGATCACCTTCTCTTCCACAAGATGTCACATTTCTCCATTACACTGATGACATTAGGCTGATTCAATCTTGTGAGCAAGAGATAGCAACTACCCTAGACTTAATGATAAGACATTTACATGTCAGGGGGTGGGAAATAAATCTGACAAAAATTCAGGAGCCTTCTGAATTTTTGCTTCAGTGAAATTTCTGGGATCCACTGGAATGGGGCACGTTGAGATATCTCTTCTAAGATGAAACATAAGTTGTTGCATCGGTCCCTCTCACAGCCAAAATGGAAGCACAATGCCTAGTGGGCCTCTTTGGATTTTGGAGGCAACATATTGCTCAGCTGAGCATGTTACTTCTCTGTTCCTTTACTGAGTGATCCAAAAAGCTGCTAGTTTTGAGTGGAGCCCAGAACAAGAGAAAGCTCTGCCACAGGTCCATGTTGCTGTGCAAGCTGCTCTGCTACTTGGACCATATATCCAGATCCAATGGTGCTTGAAGTGTCAGTGACAAATAGGGATGTTGTTTGGAGCTTTTGGCAGGTCCTTATAGGTGAGGCACAGCACAGGACCTTAGGATTTTGTAAAAAAGCCCTGCCATTCTCTACAGATAACTACTCTACTTTTGAGAAATTGTTCTTGGCCTGCGACTGAGCCTTAGTAGATACCGAACACTTAACCATAGGCCACCGAGTCCATGGGGCCCAGCTACCTATCACGAACTGGGTGTTATCTGATGACAAAGCCATAAAGTTAGAAATGCATAACAGTTCTCCATCATCAAGTGGAAATGGTATATATGTGATCAGGCTCGAGCAAGCCCTGTAGGCACAAGTAAGTGACATGAGGAAGTGGCCCAAATGTCCGTGGTCCCCGCTCCTGCTATCCTGCCTTCTCTCTCCCAGCCTGTATCTCTGGACGCATGGGGAGTTTCCTATAACCCATTGACAGAAGATCCTTATCTTAATCACATCTGTAAAACCTTTGCCTTGTAAGATAACATTTACAGCTTCCAGGAATTAAAACCTACTAGCTTTGGGGACCATTATTTAGCCTACTACAGACAGGAAAAGGTTTGGAATTTGGATGAGAACACACTTATGTGTGAATCCCAGTTTGATATATTACTAAGTGCATAACTTTGGGAAAATTATCTACTTTTATTCTGTATTTTAATTATTATTTATGAAGTAGGGAAATGTTAACCTTATGTTTATTTTGGTGATGATTAAACAAGAAATCTAAACATGCCTGACGTATAGTTGTAAGAAGGAAGTAATACATTAGTTCTCCTTCCTTTCTTCTTTTTCATACCTTATTCTTTGTCTTTACGTTTGTTTTTTCCTTTATCTCCCCTCTCTCTTTATCACTCTCCTATTTCTTCTCTAACTTCTCCTGATTCTATGTCTTGGACAAAATCCCCTCTAGCACCACTTGTTCCTACTGACTTTTCCTCACCCAGGTTGTGGTCCAGACAGTAGAGAGAAAGGTTGAGAGCTACAAGGACCTTCCAGACTAGAACCTGGTGTTGAACTCTTGGCAGTAAGAATCAAATGGGAGATATCAAGCTTTTCCAACTTCAGTTTTTGTCCTTAACTCGATCTGATGGCTACAACAGAAAGGAAGGAATTGATTCCCAGAAGGAATCAAAGCATTTTTAACATGAATGATGTCAACAAAACTGACCTTTAGAAAAGTCATAGAGACAGAGTGTGGAGGAAGGGGAGAAGATCCTGGAAGTGTTGGAGGGATGAAAGCGAAATTCCTGGAAAGAAATAGCAAGGAACTAAGGGTCTGAAGGAGGAGGATAAAGGAGAGTTGTAGCCCTGTGATACCTTCAGCTGGCCCAGGAATGTGAGATGTCCCTCGTTTCCTTCTGCTCAGTGTGTGCTACTGTACTTTCTCTTCTCATTGCTGAAGGCCAGGACCCAAGGTGCTCAAAATCTTATCAGAAGAAAGGGCACATGGAAACCTAGGAAGTTGGGGCTTTAGGCCATTTGACCTACTAATAAGGTCTATAATGAAGTGCCTTTTCACCCTGAAGGGCTAATTATTGCAAGGTGAGCAAATGTAAAGGTGAGCAAACTGCTTTTTAGGCAACAAAGATTTAGTCACAATTGTTGATCCATATGGAAGCAGAGCAAAGGCTCTGGAGTAGGAATCATTTCACTATTACTAACCGTGTGACTTTTGATATGTTCTCTCTCTCTCTGAGCTTCAGTTTTCTCACACATAAAGCTATGTGGCTAAAACTTCTAGTTGCTTGCCTGTGTCAGGCCCTGGCTAAGTGCTTTATAGTTATTATCACATTTATTTCTCATAGCAGCCTTACAAGGTAGATAATACTATTAACCTGATTTAACAGATGAGACACTGCGGACAGAGACATTAACTTTTTCAGCATCGAGGCACAGATAGGTATAAAACTCAATGGTCTCTGTAGCCTCATAGTCTAAGGTTCAGCCATTTTTTTGAGCTGAGAATGGGAGAAGGCTGCAGAATTTGGGAATGTGTGTCAGTCTGTGCCATAAGAGGGAAGCCTTCTGCGTGACTGCCCTAAAGGCCTTGGGATCTGCATAGCTGGATCAGGTATCAGTGATCAGCCCACAAATTACTGGTCTTTGAGAAGAGCTCAGAAATCTGATATAACAAAAAGCTTGTTTTCCAAGACAGTTCACAAGAATTCAACAACCAGGCTTCAGTTCCAAGAGACAGAGAAGGCCTTTTGTGTGAACCTGGAAGAGGCAGGGCAGGTGGAGGGGGCTGGATGACAAGGGGCTTAGAACTGAGGAGGAAAAACTATCACTTCCATCAGCAAGGGAATTTGGAAAAGCTAAGCTGGCAGTGAAAAGCCAGACAGATGGGAGCAGAATGGGAGAGGAGGTAGCCAGGGAAAGCAACTCTGTGCCTCTTCACCAGTCCAAATACTTTCCAACACCTCTCTGGTTATTACCTTATTAGAACCTCACAATAAACAGGTTTATAAAATAATCAGGTGCAGAGATGATTACAATCATTTACAGACGATGAAACTCAAGCTCAGGGCAATTCCCTGACTCACAGTTTAGGGCTTTCTCCTGGGTAACTTTCCACTGTGAATGTGCATCCCTCATTTGTGCTACTTCTGCATCGAGTCCTTCTCCAGGGGATCGATTGCAAGGCAAAGCATCTGAGACACTCAGGCCCCCATAGCTGGACTTCGTAATTAGAAAAGGTGGTGTTCCACTGACTGAGTGATGACAGTTTGAGGGATAGGGCAAAGGGTAAATAGTCATCTAAGGCAATGCTTCTCAAACTTTAGTTTGCATATGAATCACGTGATGATTTTGTTAAAAAAGCAGATTCTGATTTAGTGACATGGCTATACTTGATGGATGTGGAGTCAGCACCTAGGAACTGCCAGTCACTTGGGGGTAGGGTTCCAAAGAGGGAAACCCCCACCTTCACCTGCCGGAACTTGTGCACACGTGCTGGGGGGGAGGAGAGGAGGAGGAGGGACCAGGACTTCCCGGATGCACAGTGGGGAGAGCGGAACTGAGATGCGTGTGTGTGAATTCAGCTCTGGGATTGGAGGGCGCATCTTCAAAGTGGTCCCTACCAGGGCCTTAAAAGAGGCCAAGATCCCTGGGGACCTCAGACTCGCTTAGATCTCCCAGTGGGAGCCATGATCCGGCAATTCTGGGCCTCCTGTGTTTTCCCGCTGTTCCTGGTCGGCTTCGCTCAGCAGACCTTAGGGCTGCAGAAGATGAAGGTGAGTGTCTGGCAGGGGATCCGGCTGATTTCAGCACGTGATGACTAACTTGGCTGCCAGAGATGCAAGGAGTTCTCTCCTCTCCCCTTCTCGAAGGACATCTGCCTTCCCACCCCTTCTTGGCAGACTTCTGCCACTGCTGTCCCCTGCGGCAGAGGCTCTCCTTCCTGCCCACTGTCTCTTACCTGCATCTTCTCCTGTGCACCTAGTGGTTCTTTGAGCCAAATGGGGGGAAGGGGATGCTGCTGAAGGGTGTCCTCATTGCATTTCCCTTTGCCACTTCCCCCATGGCCCTTGATAGCCCAGAGCCTGTCCCCTCCATGCTGGTCTGTTACTTGGGGCAGCTGGGTGGGTCCCGGGAAATGAGGCACAAAGCAGCAAATGGATTGAGAGGGAGCCTGACCTGGTTGCTGTTGAAGAGGCTGCTCAGCCTGAAACCCGGTGGAAGAGGGTAGGAAGCTGGTGCTGGAATGTTCTCTAGGAGTTTCAGGGTCGGGAAAGAGGACCTTTTTTTCCCAGGGAATAAAATATATAGGGCCAAGATTGTTGACCACCAATATTAATTTTAGGAAAGATGATGTGATGGAATGGAGATGAAGTTCAGATCAGAGTAAGAGGATTTGTTCTTAGATCTTGATGCTGCTCCAATTCATGCCATTCAGAAAAGTCCCACACTGGATGTCAGTGGCCACCCCTGTAAAAGATGTGTGTACGTGTCTTAGGATGCAGGGTGGGGATTGAAGTAGGCAACTGGAGGCACCAGCAGATTTTTAACTTTAAAATCAGACAAACATTTAAAAACTCAGCCTCAGGGCAGGCCTGTGGCTCACTCGGGAGAGTGTGGTGCTGATAACACCAAGGCCACGGGTTTGGATCCCTATATAGGGATGGCTGGTTAGCTCACTTGGGAGAGCGTGGTGCTGACAACACCAAATCAAGGGTTAAGATCCCCTTACCGGTCATCTTTAAAAAACAAAACAAAAAAACCCAAAAAAAACCCTCAGCCTCACTATGGCCTTAAGCCAGTTACATAACTTTTGTTGTCCTCTTTCTCTCCTCTATAAAAGGTGGAGAACAATGCCCATCATATAGTGCAGTGATTCCCAGATTTGAGCTCACATAAGAATTACCTGGAGAGCTTGTTAAAGCACAGATTGTTGGGGCCCACCCCAGAGTCTCTGATTCAGTAGGTCTTAGGGAGAGCCCAGGAATTTGCGTTTCTAAAATGCTTCCAGGTAATAATTGTGCAGGCCCTCAAATCTGAGCTTTGAGCTTTGATCTCTATTATTGGGTTCATGTGCATTGGGTTCATGTACATAAAATAATGTATATGCATAGATGATGTACATAAAATGCTCAAAGACTGGCAGCTGTAGTAAGATTACAGCTTATATACTTTTAAGAAAGATCACAGCTTGAAAGGGCAACCTTTAAGGAGCATCCAAGCCTATGTCAGGCACTGCTGCCTGACTGGGCATGAAATTCCTGATGCAGAAAATCATGAATGAAAAGCTATGTTCTAGGGTATCCTGACCTCTTCAAAGAGACCTAAGCAAACTGGAGTAGAACTGAAAAGCTGGGTAAGAAGGATTGAGCTCTTCAAGTCTGCAGTTTTCTTCGGATTCTGTATCCCAGTTTGCAGGACGATATCCATGTGAGAGACAAACTTTAGAAGTTGTTGAACCCAGAACTAAGGTATCAAAAGACAAGGAAAATGGAGGCATGCAAATGACAGCTTACAGGATAATTTCCATGTGACTATCTATTACAGTAGTAAGAAAGGCACATGGTAGAAATTATGTAGCACAGAGGTAAGGCGGCATGAAGGCAAAGAGAATCGGGCACATAGATCACAACCCTGTCATAGTGGGTTTCTTAGGCTAATGTTCCCTAATACTTGTATTAATGTATGTGCATAGGTGTGTACAGATGTATGCATATAGAAAGAAGGGGCCTGCCCTAGGGAAAGCCTCTTTCTTTCTAAGGACAATGAAGGAAAAGCTATTGTGTGGTGTCCTGGTGACAGAATTGACAGACTTCAAAGATGTTCAAGAGCTTCTTGTCCCATTCTCCCCTCAGGAGCTCACCCATAGGCAATTCCTTCACTCCATGGGGCAGACCTTTATGGACCAAGATCCCTTGAAGCCCAACTTAAACTACTCTAAAATTCTAAGCCTTTTCTTCATATCTCCATGAATCCAGCTTCTCTTACCAGTTAGCAGGATCTTAGGTTTTGTCCCAGGTCCTATCTGCCTTTTTCTCTTGGCATGCTTGTAGACAGAAAGTTTTTCCTCTCTGTGCTCCTTATTTTATTATCCTTAATTCATGAGCAGTTCAGGCTGTTTCTCCACAGCACAAGATGAGAAGAATGGGGTATCAAGGATGAGTTTTGTAGGGACCATTGAGCACCCCACTGGCAAAGCCTGGAGAGGCTCCTCAGTGGAATCCAGAATAGGAACAAGTTGTGGGCCCAGCTTTGGGGGGAGGGATTACAATATAAGAACATACAGATGAGAAAGTCATGTAAAAATTATTTCTATATGAAAACCTGCAAAAATTCTGTTAAGAATATTTGAGAAGGGTTGAGATGACTGGAATAGGGTGCTAGATGGGGGGAGAGTGCAATGTCATTGAAGGGAGGCAGATTGTATCAATCTTCTAGGAATGGGAAAAGCGTTATGAAGTGTTTGTCTTGTGCCACCCCCCTGCCCCCCATAATTGAATGGTAGGTTAGAAGACATAAATTCTAGTTGTGGCATTAGCCCTAATTAAAAATATTACTTGAAAAGGTCTCTTGTTTCTAAGAATTTCAAGATATTCCATGAAAGATATTACTTTGAAAAAGTCCACAGATGTTAGAAATTATTGTTCATCTTTTTGCATCATTATGGTTACTTTTGTTACGTTCCAGATGGATTGTGACAAAGAGGTGACAGGCACCATCTATGAGTATGGAGCCCTTACCCTCAGTGGCGAGGAGTATATCCAGTTCAAGCAGTATGCAGGCCAGCACGTGCTCTTTGTCAATGTGGCCACCTATTGCGGCTTGACAGCTCAGTATCCTGGTAAGAACTCATGTTTCAGCTATTTTGGAACTAGCTTTGCCAGGTAGCCATATTCTAATTTCAGAAGATTTTACTAATATGTCATTAGGGGGTGAGGGATGGGATAAGTGATCACGTGACTCTACTCCCCCAAATCCTACTACTGCTCTGCTCTTTAAAATGCTGGAGAATTAGCTCCAGATTTGAGAACTAAGACTTTCCCAAAGATTTAGTCAAAGATCACCAGGAACACACCTGTAGTTGAATAAGTTGAATTTTTTGCTCAATGTCCTGAAGGAGAACATACCATCGGATCTGGGGCTTCTCATTTTTATGATTTGGACAATGTTCATGTTTTGTCTGTGTTCAGACAGGATTATGGAGTGTCCTTGTTTTTGTCTTGATTTGTCATGGTCAGGTGTTGTGTGTTATTGATGTTCTGTGAAATTGCTTGTGTTTAACAGGACACCAAAGCATAGCTGTGTCTCCCAGGCCAGAACCTAGCTTTCTTTTTTTTTTTTTCGTGACCGGTAACGGGATCGCAACCCTCAGTGTCGCGCCCGTACCACGACCGGCAATGGGATCACAACCCTCGGTGTCGCGTCCGCACCGCGCTCAACCAGTGAGCGGACCGGTCTCTATATGGGATCCGAACCCTCGGCAGGAGCGCCACCGCGCTCCCAAGCACCGCACTCTACAGAGTGCGCCACCGGGCCGGCCTCAGAACCTAGCTTTCAAAGGCCACTTTTATCTTTCTCACTGGTGACTTCTGGCAGCAACAGGAAAGAGGATTGATCTTAGACCTTTTGAAAAATGCTCTTGGGTTCAGCAGATACCTCCAAATGACAGAAAAGAGAGAAATGAAGGTTTTTTTGTTTGTTTTTTTTTTAATCTGGAAGCCACTGGTTGGTGTAAAGGCTGTTTGGGGTGACTGATAATATGGGAGAATGCTTCATCTCTCCAAACTCAGCCTAACCTCCATGGTGGCTGAGGTAGATTTTTCCATTTTCTTTATTCTAGATCAGTTATAATAGAGATAGGTATAGTTTTTGACATGCCAAGAACTTTTTTTTATGCTTTTTAAAAAATGTTCAAGATAAATTCAAAAGGTTTATTGCACCAAATGCCACAGAGAAATGGATCAAAATAATACATGAATGAGTGTTAAGAGAAATTTTCCACACATTGACATTGCTATCTACTCAATAAATCAAAAATATATAGTCCTATCAATTTGTCATAATGGGGCTTCAATAAAAAGAAATCCCATAATTTTCTCCTTTTTTAATACTTATACCACTTAATTTAAGCATATTGCAATCTCACATCTAAGACATACAGGTCACCAAAATTTGACATTTTAAAATTAACATTCAGAGGGAGCTGCTTGATTTAGGCAAAAATTATATTAGAATACCCCCTCCTCTAAAGCACAACAGAAAACAAATGGTTCATATTTACTGAGAGAAGATAAAGCCTTTTTCAATTTAATGGTGAAATTTATGTGTAAAAAGATTCTCTCAAAAGTACAGATTAGGGTAAGATTCAGATATTTAAGAGAATTTAAAGGTTACTTTGTGTTTTTCTGTTTTTAGGTATAATGAGCTCTACAGAAAACCCGAAAAGCTATCAAGACTAAATTTTTATAAAACCACAGGACCTNAGAAATGGATCAAAATAATACATGAATGAGTGTTAAGAGAAATTTTCCACACATTGACATTGCTATCTAGTCAATAAATCAAAAATATGTAGTCCTATCAATTTGTCATAATGGGGCTTCAATAAAAAGAAATCCCATAATTTTCTCCTTTTTTAATACTTATACCACTTAATTTAAGCATATTGCAATCTCACATCTAAGACATACAGGTCACCAAAATTTGACATCTTAAAATTAACGTTCAGAGGGAGCTGCTTGATTTAGGCAAAAATTATATTAGAATACCCCCTCCTCAGGCCGGCCCGGTGGCGCACTCGGTAGAGTGTGGTGCTTGGGAGCGCGGCAGTGCTCCCGCCGAGGGTTCGGATCCCATATAGAGACTGGCCCGCTCACTGGTTGAGCGCAGTGCGGGCACAACACCGAGGGTTGCAATCCCGTTACCGGTCACAAAAAAAGACAAAAAGGGGAAAAAAAAAAGAATACCCCCTCCTCTAAAGCACAACAGAAAACAAATGGTTCATATTTACTAAGAAAAGATAAAGCCTTTTTCAATTTAATGGTGAAATTTATGTGTAAAAAGATTCTCTCAAAAGTACAGATTTGGGTAAGATTCCAACATTTAAGAGAATTTAAAGGTCACTTTGTATTTTTCTGTTTTTAGGTATAATGAGCTCTACAGAAAATCCAAAAAGCTGTAAAGACTAAATTTTTATAAAACCACAGGACCTAATTATAAGAGCCCAAACAACAGCTTAGTATCATTTAGCATGTGAGGATTTTCTCCCCTTCAAAAAGTTAAATTTGAATACAGTGCATTTTAAGTCTTGGTGGTATGTAAACATCCATTCCATGGGATGTGAATCTGCTTTTAAATCTGTTTTAATTTAATTTAGTTTAATTTAAACTAAATTGTGTGGACTAGGTAATACATTCACAACATTCAAAATTCAAAAGATACAAAAGGGTTTAACAGTGACAGCTTCCATGTTCCCTTCCCTTTAGGTGACCACTGTCACCAGTTAATGGTGTGTATTTCCAGAAATTTTATGCACATACAAGCAAATTTCTCTCTTTCTCTCTCTTTCAAACACATATACACAAATACAGACACACAAATGATTCTGCACCTTGCTTTTTCATATAATAAAATAACTTGGACATTATTCTTTATCAGTACATGGTGAGTTTCCTCATTCATTTTTAGTGCATAATTTTCCATTGTGTTGCCATGACATAACTTATTAAATGAATTGACAAGAATTTTAAAGAGCATCTCATACAAATTTTACTCCAGATGAGGAAAATGAGAGAGTTAAAGGAACTTGCCAAAGGACTAGAATCAAGGTCTGCTAAGTGTTTCTGCTGAGGAAGGAAATGTTCTTGATGTCCGAATATAAGAGAGAGATGAATATGGACAGTGCATTAGTCCATTTCTATTGCTTATAGCAAAATATACAGAACTGGGTACTTTGTAAGAAAATTAAATTTATTGCTTACAATTTTGGAGGGTGGGAAATCCAAAGTCCAGGTAACACATCTGGTGAGGGTCTTCTTTGTTGGTGGCTTTACAGCAATGCAGGGGTCTCACATGGCAGAAAATGGTGAAGCAGAGAGAGGGATGCTTTCCATGCTCTCCTTTTAAAGTCCTCCAAGCCATGCCCCTGACCACCATTATTAATCTATTCACCACAGTATGGTCCTAACAATCTAATCACCTCTTCGAGGCCCCACCTTTCAATTTACCATAATAGGATTTCCCATCCTCAACAATTACAGCGGGGATTTAAGCTTCAGTGAGGTTGGGTGGGCATCCAATCTACAACAGATAGTAACTGAAGAAATATATAAAACAGGAAGGCACTTTCCACTTATGAAGAGGTTCTTAAGGGAGATGCCAGCAGGCAGAGCTGAGTCTGAACGAGACTGGCTGGTGCTCATTCTGGCGACCGAATAAATCTGAACTGAAAGTGGCCGGAGATAAAAATAATGGTACCAGTCTAGGCAGACAGGTCAGAGGGCTTCCTGATGGTGGTAAAGAGCAGTTTAGAATTTGTGGCCTTGGGTCCCAGTGAGTATTCCAGGGAAATGGCATCAGGTAGTTCACTGGAATTGATGAGAGGATAGAGAATGCTTGAGCTAGGCTTGGAATTTCTCTGATTCCCTTTACCACTGTCAGGGTAGAACACCAGAGAGTGCTCCCGGGAATGTGGCTGGAATGTCAGGTTGTGGCATCATGGGGAATGCGGGGGTGGGACTGGGGGTAGAGTTAACATTTTGTTTGCCTTTTCCTTAAAACAACATTTGATTAATCAATCCAACTAAGAAAGGCAGTGGCATTCACATTTGGCTTCTCTTCAAAATCAAACAGGACTCCCACACATAAGACTAACCAATCTGTGTGTTTGTGTGTGCGTGCGTGCATGTGTGTGTGTGTTTTCTTTCTTTCTTTTTTTTTTTTTTTTTCTTTTTTTTTCCTTTTTTACTGACCGGTAACGGGATCACAACCCTCGGTGTTGCATCCTCACTGTGCTCAGCCAGTGAGCAGGAACCGGTCTCCACATGGGATCCGAACCCTCAGCGGGAGCGCCACCGCACTCCCAAGTGGTGCACTCTCCAGTGCGCCACTGGGCCGGCCCGTGTGTGTGGGTTTTCAAGTAAGAGTTCCCATTAGATGGTGAAGTGCAGCTAGTTATGAGAACTACTGCACAAGAAAAACAGCAGCCATTTGGCCGTTTCTGGAATCAGTGTTCAAGCTTTTTCCTCTGCTTCCTCAATCTCTGTAATCGTGAACCTTTCCCTTCCTTAGTCCTCAGGTTATTTGTGTGATAAATGGATAAATTCAGAGTTCTGTCACTGCTTGAGGCAGGGCTCTGACCAGGCTACCCATGCTGTTCATTCTCTACCTGCAGAACTAAATGCACTACAGGAGGAGCTGAAGCCTTCGGGTGTCATTGTGTTAGGCTTTCCCTGCAACCAGTTTGGAAAACAAGAACCAGGAGAAAACTCAGAGATCCAGTTTGGGCTCAAGTGAGTGCGTGTGTGGAACCCTGTAGAGGCCCTGTCAGGATTTCTTTTCTTCATTTTTCCTAGAGGACCTCCCATTTGGGAAACTTCTGGGGTGGGTTGAATGATGCTTTGAATTCAGTCTAGCACTGTTGACAATACTCAGCCTTCCTAGCTTTGGGTTCTTTGAGAGTGAGACTAGGGCAAGATTTGAAAATGGAACAGGCACAGGGAAGAGGAGGGAATACAGGAAATGGAAATGAATCAGGAAGTNTCCCAGAGACCTCTCTTTTCTCACCTTCCATGTCTACAACCTCTCCCTTTTTATCTCTAATTCTCTTTTGTGGTAAATTGGTGGTGGCCATTACTATCCATCCTTGTCTTCATTTGGATCTTTTTGGGAACACTTTGGCTCATTGCAGGTATGTGCGTCCAGGTGGTGGCTTTGTTCCCAATTTCCAGCTCTTTGAAAAAGGGGATGTGAATGGAGAAAATGAACAAAAGGTCTTTACCTTCCTGAAGGTGAGTGGACATGAACCTGGTATGGCTCAGTCGGTTAGAGATGCCCTGAAAGAAATGGGCCTCATGTCTAGGATTGGTTTGGACTCCTTGGAAAGAGATGCTCAGATAAATTCAAGGATCATTGCAATATCTGTTGTGAGACTTTGGCCTCAAGTAGAGGAAACACATAATGTATGATAGCTCTGACATGGACTGACCTTCCCTACTGAATGGTAATAATTCATCCAACAGTCGTTAACCAAATCCCTATTATGTGCAAGAAACTTTGATATACAGTGAGTTAACAGATATTAATAGGGCATGGTCTCTTCCCTGAAGGAACTCATATCTAAGTAGGAAACAAACGTAGACATGGATAACATAGAATGCCATGTGGTAAGTGCCTTTAGATTCAGGGAATGTTAGAATCATGGAATATCAAGGTAGAAGGACTCCCAAGGATCTCTTAGTCTGCTGTCCTCAAATGCTGGTCTGCAAAACAAAGCTAGTTCTTGTTGAAATTTTCACCCATCCACAGCAAATGAAATTTTTAAAAAAGACAATGTGGGGAGTTTTTCATAAAAGTCAACTTACTGTATATAAAAGACCATCGTTTATTTATGCTGATACTAAGTTACTATTAGGTTAAACCATATAAATTGCCTTTTTGTTGCTCCAAAATGGTGATAACATCAATTTAATGTGGTTCTATCTAATACTCTTTGAACTTATGGTTACAGTAGACTTTTAATTTTTCTTATTGTCAAAATGAATGTTGGTTATTGTATTTTAATCTCAAAAAAAAATAGCTGTTGAAACTTTATTGGCCTATGAAGCCCCAAACTCTGGGAACCACTACTCTAAATCAACCCATTATTTTTCAGCTAAGGAAACTGAAACTATAGAAATGATATGACTTACCCAAGGAAACAGAAGGTATTCTTTTACTGAAGCACCATGAGAAATTCATGGGAATGGAGGAGAGACAGGAAAAGAAGGAATGCTTTCTATTTACTATTACATTCTATTATTCTTGGTTGTTTGACTGGTAGTTGATATGTTTGTGATGATATATCAAAATGTCTGTGGTTGTTTGGAAGCATGTTAAGTAGTTAATATAGTAAGATATAAAACGGTGAGTAGACTCTCTAGGGGAGGGGATAAAACTGGACCACATAGAAGCGGAAATAATCTTATCATTCTGTTTTTCATATCTGTTCTAGAACTCCTGCCCTCCAACCTCTGATCTTTTGGGTTCATCAAGCCAACTCTTCTGGGAGCCCATGAGGGTCCATGACATCCGCTGGAACTTTGAGAAGTTCTTGGTGGGACCAAATGGAGTCCCTGTCATGCGCTGGTTCCACAAGGCTCCAGTCAGCACAGTCAAGTCAGACATCCTAGAGTACCTGAAGATACCCAGTAGGAAGAGCTAGCAACTGGCAGAAGTAGCCTCCCTGCCTCCCACCTGAAGGACATGTCTAACAAAGGATCCACCTTTGCTCCACACTCCTTACTACCCATTCTCCATATGACCGAATCATCCCATACTACCCAAGCAGCTGCTTATGCATGTGTGTGTAGCTGTGAGCAAGCAAATAAGTTGGAGTGCATTTGTGTATATATGCATGTATGTTTGTGTGTATATACACGTATGGTTGTGTGTGTGTGTGTGCATGCACACGCGTGTGTTTGAAGATTAAGGGAAGGAAAACCTATCTCCCCAAATGTCTGATCCTGAAATATGAAGTATTTTCCCAATTTTTTCCAAAGAAATACCATATTTTAGGGTAAATGGTTTAGACTACTCCATGTCCCTAGAAAAGCAATCCCAAAATTCTGACATCTACATATTCCCCATCCTAAAGGTTTAAAGAAAGCAGGAACTGGCAGGAAGACTCTAGGTCTCCTTCATAGCCTCCTCTCTCCTCTAAGATAGGCATGCATTGTTACACTCTTCCTCTCCCTAACTAGTCCTCCTTTATTCCTCTGCCATCCTGCAGTTCTCTCATAGGATCTATGAAGGCAAAGTGAGAGCAGAAACCTCACCTTACATGAAAGGAGGGGCATCTCCATGATGGTCATCCCAAAGCCCCTCTGGGCCGGATCCTACTGGAGCCTTCCTTGGTGCTTGTCCCTTAGTGAATTTAGGTCACGGCACCTGGGAAGGGATGTCTCTTCATTCTGAGTGATGAGCCTTCTCCTCACCCTGAGTCTCCCCAACTTTAAACTCATTCTTTAGCACTGTCTCAAATAAAAAAAAAAAAAAATCTGCAGCAACCTGGCTGTGTGGTGTTTTCCCAGTCCCATATCATTTCTGGAATTGTACTTCTCCTTCCTCTCTCACTTTGTCCCTGCTTCTTTGACCCCCTCAGTTTGCTCTTCAATATTTTATTTTTTTCCAAAGCATTCTAGACCTTTCCTTGGTACAACCAAAAGCACCAGGTGGGACTGGCAGCTCACAGAACTGCTGTGACCACGAGCACAGACCTCCTGGAGTCAGACGCCTCGGTGCCCTCCCATTCAGGTCTCCTGGCCAGGACCCTACATGAGAGGTATCCTTGCTTCTCAGACAATCTTCTCTCTCTCTCAANATTATTCTTGGTTGTTTGACTGGTAGTTGATATATTTGTGATGATATATCAAAATGTCTGTAGTTGTTTGGAAGCATGTTAAGTAGTTAATATAGTAAGATATAAAACGGTGAGTAGACTCTCTAGGGGAGGGGATAAAACTGGACCACATAGAAGCGGAAATAATCTTATCATTCTGTTTTTCATATCTGTTCTAGAACTCCTGCCCTCCAACCTCTGATCTTTTGGGTTCATCAAGCCAACTCTTCTGGGAGCCCATGAGGGTCCATGACATCCGCTGGAACTTTGAGAAGTTCTTGGTGGGACCTACTGGAGTCCCTGTCATGCGCTGGTTCCACAAGGCTCCAGTCAGCACAGTCAAGTCAGACATCCTAGAGTACCTGAAGATACCCAGTAGGAAGAGCTAGCAACTGGCAGATAGCATAAAATACTGGTTCCCAGAGACCTCTCTTTTCTCACCTTCCATGTCTACAACCTCTCCCTTTTTATCTCTAATTCTCTTTTGTGGTAAATCGGTGGTGGCCATTACTATCCATCCTTGTCTTCGTTTGGATCTTTTTAGGAACACTTTGGTTCATTGCAGGTATGTGCGTCCAGGTGGTGGCTTTGTTCCCAATTTCCAGCTCTTTGAAAAAGGGGATGTGAATGGAGAAAATGAACAAAAGGTCTTTACCTTCCTGAAGGTGAGTGGACATGAACCTGGTATGGCTCAGTCGGTTAGAGATGCCCTGAAAGAAATGGGCCTCATGTCTAGGATTGGTTTGGACTCCTTGGAAAGAGATGCTCAGATAAATTCAAGGATCATTGCAATATCTGTTGTGAGACTTTGGCCTCAAGTAGAGGAAACACATAATGTATGATAGCTCTGACATGGACTGACCTTCCCTACTGAATGGTAATAATTCATCCAACAGTCGTTAACCAAATCCCTATTATGTGCAAGAAACTTTGATATACAGTGAGTTAACAGATATTAATAGGGCATGGTCTCTTCCCTGAAGGAACTCATATCTAAGTAGGAAACAAACGTAGACATGGATAACATAGAATGCCATGTGGTAAGTGCCTTTAGATTCAGGGAATGTTAGAATCATGGAATATCAAGGTAGAAGGACTCCCAAGGATCTCTTAGTCTGCTGTCCTCAAATGCTGGTCTGCAAAACAAAGCTAGTTCTTGTTGAAATTTTCACCCATCCACAGCAAATGAAATTTTTAAAAAAGACAATGTGGGGAGTTTTTCATAAAAGTCAACTTACTGTATATAAAAGACCATCGTTTATTTATGCTGATACTAAGTTACTATTAGGTTAAACCATATAAATTGCCTTTTTGTTGCTCCAAAATGGTGATAACATCAATTTAATGTGGTTCTATCTAATACTCTTTGAACTTATGGTTACAGTAGACTTTTAATTTTTCTTATTGTCAAAATGAATGTTGGTTATTGTATTTTAATCTCAAAAAAAAATAGCTGTTGAAACTTTATTGGCCTATGAAGCCCCAAACTCTGGGAACCACTACTCTAAATCAACCCATTATTTTTCAGCTAAGGAAACTGAAACTATAGAAATGATATGACTTACCCAAGGAAACAGAAGGTATTCTTTTACTGAAGCACCATGAGAAATTCATGGGAATGGAGGAGAGACAGGAAAAGAAGGAATGCTTTCTATTTACTATTACATTCTATTATTCTTGGTTGTTTGACTGGTAGTTGATATATTTGTGATGATATATCAAAATGTCTGTGGTTGTTTGGAAGCATGTTAAGTAGTTAATATAGTAAGATATAAAACGGTGAGTAGACTCTCTAGGGGAGGGGATAAAACTGGACCACATAGAAGCGGAAATAATCTTATCATTCTTGACCCCCTCAGTTTGCTCTTCAATATTTTATTTTTTTCCAAAGCATTCTAGACCTTTCCTTGGTACAACCAAAAGCACCAGGTGGGACTGGCAGCTCACAGAACTGCTGTGACCACGAGCACAGACCTCCTGGAGTCAGACGCCTTGGTGCCCTCCCATTCAGGTCTCCTGGCCAGGACCCTACATGAGAGGTATCCTTGCTTCTCAGACAATCTTCTCTCTCTCTCAACATCTAATACACATACATTTTGGTTTTTAAAATTAATTCACACTCATGGTTAAAAAGTGAAAACATATAAAAGTAGAAGAGCATAACAACAACAAAACATAACAAAAACCACTCTCAACCAGAGGTGCAAAGGACCTGCTGGGAAACTCCATCTGCCCCATGCTGTTTTATAATTAAAATTCAGTCTTTATAATGCACAGATTTCAGAAAATCAGATTCTAAGGAAAGAGAAGATTAGATGAAGAAGTAAAATGAAATAGCTTTTTTTCTTTTCCTTTTCACACAGTTTTTGAACATAGGTATTTGCACTTTAAAATACTTTTTGCATGTAAAAAGTACAGGAAATTTAAATATCAGTGAGTAATGTCAAACATAAAAGGGGTCAAAATCCTGCTGTGGACCTACATAGAAGTGTGATGTCTGGCTTAATCTTTATATAGCATCATGAAAATTGAAAAACTAACCCAGAAATGATTAGGAAAATAATTTTAAGCTCTAAAATTCATAAGTAGTAGATACACATGAGAAATTAAAGATATTTTCAAAATGTTTTAATGTTTTGTCATCTTGAACTCAACCTAGTACAGAAAGTGGATTTTTAAAAAATCTGATTGCCTTTGGCCTTAAACCATAGGATTTGAGACTTCCATAAATCTTTCACTAGGCACTATGGCAATTATGAGGGCAGTGAGATTACAGAACAGCCACTAGTGATGTTGAAAAATGTACTTCATGTTTGAGTTTTTTCTAAATCTCTGAAGTTCTTTAGACCCTTCAGGGATCTTAACAGTCCTCAGATGGGTTTCAGATCTGTTACTATTTTCAGATCAGGAAGTGGATGGAGGAAGATGAGATGACACAACGTATAAAATTCTATCCAGATACTGGTTCAGCCTAAACCAGGAATCTGTAGTTACTGTACAAATTTGAATATTCCAGGGAAGCAACATTCCTAAAGTAATGAAGGAAAAGAACTTCAGCCTTCAGCCTGAGTGCCTGGGAGAGGTCTCAATCCTACCACTGCTCTAAAAAATCCAGCCTCCATACCTGATGCCTTCCAGTGGCTGTACCTGAAGAAAAAATAACCTTGTTCTGGGGAGACCTAAGACCAGGGAAATTAGAAACAGAAATGTCCTTGCAGTGGGATGTGAGCGTGAGTAAGGGGCAGGTATGGTGGCAGCAGTCCAAATCAGAATATTGTAAATAATGATGATGATGACGATAATAACAGTAAAGTCTTTATAAGGAGAGGTTCAAGAGATAAAATTTTCCACTTCTCTCTTCCTCAACCAGTCCCTATAACAGATTTAGTCCCCAGGGTAAACTATACACCTTCTGGGAGGGGTGGACTGCCCAAGAGTGTCTCAGAAGCTCCAGTCTGTTTTAGTAGTTAAAAGTTTACTATTAGTGTCATAGTGACTATCATCATTACCATCACAGGCATAGTCCTATGTGCTGTGGAATTTTTTCTTTGAACCAGAAGTTCCCCTAACCTATCATGCAAATCAGGTAAACTGGAGCTAATTGGTTCCATAAACCCTACCCTACAAACAAGCTCACAGGCATCTACAATCATTAAGGATCCTTTTATCATAAAACTTTTGGGGAGAGTCCTCGGGCTGGAGAAGAAGGTTCCAAGGGAACCAGGTCTCAGACCCTCTTTAATTGTCCTGTTCCCAAATTTGCTAAGGAGCCTATTCCTGGAGGTGAAGACCCCAACAGAGTCTCCACCAAGGCAATTAATCTGTGGATGCAGTATCTTCCCTGTGGATTGCGTGGATACTGGTGGTTCTTAGCCTGTGCCCATGTGAGTTCTGGAAGCTAGATTCCAAAAATGAGAAAGAGTAGGCCACAGTCCACCCCAGAGCACATCCAATCTTGCTTCTGTGGTCCGATGAACACCTTTTGAGTTGGTTTCTGTTCCCCGCAAACAGAATCTGAGACAAGGATTTAGGCACATATAACTTACTGAGAGAGTGGTCTCAGAAGAAAGGAGATCCATGAAGCAGGAGATGGCAGGAAAAAGAAGTAAGGATGTGATTTCTACTAGAGTTCAGCTTTGGAATAAATCACACTGTAATAAGTTCCATCTTAAAGGAAGAGGGATGGCCTTTTGCAACCCATATCAGTCAGTCATTGGCTTATGGGCTCATCGTTGGGCCCTAGGGGCATAACCTCCCGGGTGAGGTGGCTCCTTTGGATTGAAGGGAACTCTCTGCAGAAGGTGGCAGCTGAGGGTAATACTCTAAAGAAGGGGCAGTTGTGGGCCACTAGCAGCCAACACTCAAGGCAAGTGGAGATGGGTGCACCAGCCAGGAAAGCAAATCTGAGAAAGGCCATGGAGATCATCTGTTACCCTCCACAAACAAGTCATTATTCAGGGAATCTCCAGGAGAGGTCCTGAGAAAAGGACATTGACAATCTCTCTTTCAACCATCATTTCTCCTTCCTTTGGAAACTGGTTCTCGAAGCATGGTCCCCTGCGCAGCAGCAGTAGCATCACTTGAGAACTTGTCAGAAATACATTTTCAGACCCACCCCATCCCCCCAGACTCACTGAATCAGAAACTCTGGGGACAGGTCCAGCAACCTGGGTTTTCAAAAGCCTCCCAGATCCTAATACATGCTAAAGTTTGAGGACCATTGCTATAAGGAAGGGAGAGTTTGCAGAAAGTATTGTCATTTTGAAACAGGATGAATAGAGAGAATTTCTCTAGTACTTCATGTGACTACTGGCCCCTCTGCACACTGCCTCCTCCACTCAGCCTTTAGGTGGCCCTAGGATTAATATGGATAGTCTAGCCATCCCTCTGGTTTTTCAGTTTCCTTGGTCTCTGACCCATATCTTTAGGTCCAAGTTCACGGTGTGTTGTATGACAAAGACTCCTTTCTTGACGAGACTTTAGTCAGACTCCTCTGAGCCCTGTGACATAATAAGAAATATATATATTTTGTCTCTGCCCCTGGTTCCTGGCAAAGAGCTTCTAAAGCCCTTGTAACTTCCTGAATAATAGGGATGATAGGAGCATCTTCTGTTATGTTTAGTTTTAGTTGCTGATTCCTGATGTGAGGACTTCTAAGACCCTTGAAATCTCCTGAATGATGATTGTCATTTTGCATATTAATGAAAAAATTTGTGGCTGAAAGCCCCCAGATGCTTCAGGATGGGGGCTGATTGCCACAGAAACCAACCATAGTGATTAGAGGTTTAGAACTTTCAGTCTCCCCCCCACAACACTGGAAGGTGAGAGGATCTGGAAATGGACTTAATCACCAATGGCCAATGATACAATCAATTATGCCTACACAATGAAGGCTCCATAAAAACTCTAAATAGTAGGGTTCAGAGAGCTTCTGAGCTGTGAACACATGGAGGTGCTGAGAGGATGGTGAGCCTGGAGAGGGCATGGAAGCTCTATACCCATCCCCATATCTTACCCTATGTATCTCTTCATCTGGCCCCTTCATCTGTATCCTCTGTAATAACTTTCATAATAATCTGGTAAATGTTGTTAAATCAATCTGAAAAGTTTTGGCCTCCAAAAGCCTCTGTACTCACTCCTGAGCTCTTACATATGAACCACAACCTATGTTAGCACATAAGCACATGGGCAAATTGAAAACATAACTTAGAAGTGTGCTTCTGTGATGATACCTGAATCTCAGCCAATTGCAAGCAGTCAACTGTTCTGTACCTCCCTTCCTTTTTCTATACCATCCCTTCACTTTTCCTATCTATAAATCTGATCAACCATGCATTTGTGGTGTAGTCCCTCTTAATCTATGCTGACTCTAGCTAGGGACTGCCTGATTTGTGAAGTTTTGTTTGTTTGTTTGTTTCCTTTTCTTGCTCAAATTAAACTTTGTTAAATTCAATTTGCCTCAATTTCTTCTTTTAACATATTGGTGTCAGAAGTGGATGAAAAGTAAAACTCCAGCAACCCCCAAGAACATCAGGCAATCAGATGACATATCCAGTGAGCATAATATGCTTACTGCTCTCTTGTTTGTAACTATAGGTCATGGGTAAATTTTCTCTCAGATTCAGAGCTCTACTAATATTGTGTTCTGAGCTCTTCAAGTTTATTTGAGCAATATATAGACTGGGCTTGGTCCAGGACCAGACTGAGTTTAATAACTTAACTGGATTGGATTCAGTTAGAGGCCTCAGACCTTGGGTAGGTACCTTTTGGATAATAAGTTTGTTTCAATCCAAAGATTCTGAAACTCCACCTTCTGGGACTCTAGCTAACTTTATTTATAAAAATTATGGGCCTGGCACATGTGCATTTTTAGACAAATGGGTTAAACTTACTAGAAACAGCTTGGAATTAAGATGGCCACAATGGGGGATTTTTAATTTTGATAAAATTGTCTATTTGTGAGGTGTATTAGAAAAAGGAAATAAAAAACTCCAAAAAATCAATGGAATGTATTAAACTAAATGAATCAAAAATTGCCTACTTAAAAGATTCTTTGGAAAAAGAAAATGAAAACTTAAGCAACACACCAAGGACAAGATGAAAGAGGACTGTACTTTGACTGAACTAACCATGACTCTTTCTTCTCTTTGTCTGTCTTTACCTAAATGCTATGAACCCACTAAACTTTTTGCTAAATTACCCTTTCACCCTGTGGATGATGAAAAAGAAGAGGTTAGACAGATGCCTTATAAAGTAAGACCTTCTGGCTAGCCAGGGCTTCCTGCTATAACCACCTTTACTCCATGCTCTAAAACTGAGCCTAGAGCCATTGCAAAGGATTTCCCTGATCCAAGGGAAAATCCTCAAAAATTTACTAAGGGGTTTAGAATCCTGATAGGAGCTTATGATCCAGGACTCCCTGACCTTTACCAATTTATTCACATAATGTTGGGGCCTGATAGAGCTCAAAAATGGATGGTGGCGGCAGAATGGGACAAACCTGAGGAGGATATTAAAGACCCCTCCAAAACCTCCTTATGAGAAGGGCCAAAAGGAGATAGAAAAATTTCTGAGAACCATTTAGATTCAATTCCTAAGATTTTTCCATGAAAAAATTGGTGCATCTCACAATCTTGCAAACAACAACACAAAAAGATGGAACAGTTTTAGATCACAGAACTTGCTTAGAAACACTGCTTGCAAAACATTCTGGGCTCAAAATAGAGTAAGGAGCATTTTCTGCAGGGACCAAAACAGCACTAATTGCACTACTTATAAATGGGCTTCTTCCTAAACTTAGTGGTTTGATTCAAAAGCATAAATCAGAATGGAAAGTTATAGATGTGACTGAATTGGTGGCCTTAGCTGAACATTTTGAGAGGTCTCTAGAGCAAGAAAATAACTAAAAACCTAACAAGCTTATGTCTCTCCAATCACAACAGTTACATCAGTTACATGGGCTGAGACCAAAGGGACCTTCTTGTGGTTATTTTAAACCACAAGCAAGGGGTCTTAGAATGAGTAGCTCTTTGCCCTGAGATGTCTGCCTGTTTTGCAAAAGTCCAAGGCACTGGAAGAGTGATTGTTCTCTTTTGCCTAAGTTCACCAGTAAGTCTCTTCCCTTTAGGTTGAACTACTGCCCCGCTATCAGCAGCCAAAGAGATTTTAGCCCTCTGACAATAATCAACATTGATGAGGCTCTGAGGGATTCTCTGGTAAATTGCTCCCCATAATTTCCTTAAATAAACATAGAGAAACAAGAGTTGAAATTATTGGAGAACCTCGTACTATGCCGGTTGATACTGGAACCACTCTATCTACCATAAACCCAACCTTAATAAACCAATAAGTCCCTTGGAGTAAAAAGGTCATTTCTGCGGTGGGGGTTTCAAATCAAGTTCAAGAGGTTCCCATATCTGAAAGTTTTCAATTGACTTTGGGGCCATTTTCAGTAAAACATAGCTTTTTACTGTGTGATACTGCTCCAGTAAAATTGCTAGGGCAAAACTTACTTTCAAAGCTAAAAGGGTGTATAAAGTTCTCCTCAGAGGGAGAAATAACCTTAGAGTCTCCTGACTCCCTTGAACCAGAACTGTTATGCTCTTTACAGGTAAATATTGATAAGACTGAAACTCAGCCCTGACCTTTCTAAAATACCTGAATGCTTATGGGCTTCATCCTCAACTGATATAGGAAGGACTAAAACCATGGAAACTTTAATGGTACAAATAAATCATTCTAAACCTTTACCTAAATTACCCCAATATCCACCAAAACCCAAAGCAATTCAAGGGCTCTTGCCAATTACAGATTTAATTAAACAAGGACTTGTAATTCCATGTACCAATCCTTGTAGCACTCCAATCCCACCAGTTAACAAACCAAATGGTTGGGGCCAGAAATTTGTTCAAGATTTACGAGCAACTTAATAAAATTGTGATATCAAGGTTTCTTTTTGTCCCAAATCCTAATACTTTATTGTCTAATGTGCCTGCTGACTCAAAATGGTTCACAGTAACAGACCTCTGCTCATCTCTCTTTAACATTCCAGTTCATAAAGAGAGTCAATACTTGTTTGCCTTTACTTGGAAAAAATCAACAGTACACTTGGACTGTAATGCCACTACGGTTTACTGAAGCCCCTTCATATTTTCCCAGGCATTACATCAGGACTTTACAGTTTCCTCAAAATTCTACCCTTATTCAGTATGTAGAAGACCTGTTGTTATGCTCTCCCACTAAAACGTGCTCTGAAACTGACTCAATTTACCTTTCACAGCAAAGCACATATAAAGGTCTCTTAAGGCTTCATTGGAAAAACTTCAGTTCTCAGGGCAAAAAGTCCACTATTTGGGACATGATCTGACTGCTGAAGGGATTTCCCTCCTACCCGAGAGAATAAATAGCATTCAAAGTTTCCCTTGGCCATCAACCAAGACAATTAACAAGTTTTCTCGAACTTGCAGGATATTGCAAATCCTGGGTCCCAAATTTTTCTTTAATGGCCTCACCATTATATTAACTCACTAGAAATGCAAAAACAGAGGCTTTACCTTGGGATGAAAGTCATGAGAAGGCTTTTAACCAAATGAAATTGGCCTTACAACAGCCCCCAGCTTTAGGGCTTCCAAATTACACCAAGTGTCTTACCTTGTTTGTTCACAAATACAACAATCAGGAGTTAGGAGTTTTTACCCAAGAACATGGGGGGAAACATAGGCCCACTGCATATTACAGACTGAAATTAGACCAGTAGCTAAGGCATATCCTAATTGTTTAAAAGCAGTAGCAGCAGCAGCCAAGTTGGACAAAGCTTCATCTGAACTGGTTTTAGGGAATAAACTTCATTTGCAAGTCCCACATGCTATTGAAAGTCTATTAAATTCCAAACAAGCTCAGCATTTTTCAGCAAATAGACTAACTTCTTATGAAATTCTTCCCCTGTCTCCTAATATTCATGTAAAATACTGCAACCTACTTAACGCTTCCGCTCTATTACCTGTGCCTGACAGTGGTGAGGACCACAACTATGTAAGTATAGTATCAGAAATAGTGGCCCCTTGTGTTGATTTACAAGATACTCCATTGGGTAATCCTGAGTTAATACTTTTTGTTGATGGATCCTATGCCAAAACTCAGAAGGAAAATATCAGGTAGGATATGCTCTGACCCCCTGAAATTAGTTAATAGAGAAGAGAACTCTTCCTCAATTTAAGTCAGCTCGACCTGTGGAGCTTTTTGCTCTCCCTCGAGCTTGTCATATAGCTAAGGACAAGTCAATAAATGTTTATACAGATAGCAGATATGCTTTTGGAGTAGTACATGATTTTGACATGTTATGGGAACAATGAGTGTTTCTCATTTCTAGTGGGACTCCCATCAAAAATAGACTCCAAGTAGACAAACTCTTTTCTGCTATCCTGCTTCCATCACAAATCGCCATTATTAAGATTGAAGCTCATGCCTGTAGTACTGAACCTGAATATTGAAAAATGCACTAGCAGATTTTTATGCCAAATCAGCTAGTGGTGAAACTGTTGGGATATACAATCTGAATGAACGCCATAAAATTGATCCAAATAAACTTCCTTATATACTAAACAGTGCAATGCACCTGATTTGGAAAAACAAAATTAGTATCTAAAAGTATGTAAATTCAATGTTAAACATGGACTCGCAGAGGGCCCAGATGGCCACCTGGTCCTTCCTGAGTCTTTAAAGCTTTCACTGTTAAAAGCTCTGCACTCCACAACTCATCATGGATCAGACAAAATGATACAAATTATGAAAAAATGTTGGAGGTGTGACTGTTCCAAAATTGCGAAAATGGTTTATAACCAATGTTTGGTTTGCCAAACGCACAACCCTGGGAAGACAGTAAAAACTTCAAGTAGTTTATTTCCACTACCTAATGAACATTTACAGATGTACTTCATTTAGCTGCCACCCTCAATGGGGTTTCAGCATGTTCTTTTAATAGTTTGCATGTTCTCTGGTTGGATAGAGGTTTTCCCATAGAGAAAAGCTAATGCTGTGACAGTAACTAAGAAATTATTAGAAAATATGTTTCCTTTATGGGGCACCTCTGGATAAATCTCCAGTGATGGGTGAGCTCATTTGTTTGTTTGTTTGTTTGTTTGTTTTTGAAGAAGACAAATGTTTGTTTAATTTCACCTGTATGTTTTTGAGCCAGTTTTTTAAAACCTGTGAAATGTAATCTTACACATTGGAAATGCTTTGGAAAGCAATAAAGTAGATTAAATTAAAGTATGGTTTGACATTGATGATTTAGCAAACTGCACTGGGGTTAGTAAAAATGAAATAGAAGGTCTCTTTGCATATTATCTCCTTAAAGAGTATCACATAAGGAACACTTTCTGCCCATAAAACAATGAGAATATATATATATATATACATATTATATATATATATAATAAACATAAACTACAATAAATGAAAATTTGTTTCTCCCATAAATTCAGTCTGTCAAACTTACACCAATAAGGTGGCAAAATATTAAAATATGAGATGGAAGAAATGAGAAGGATGTAAGCAACTTCTAACAGGCTTGGGTTTGAAAGCAAAACCAGCACATTATCATCTCTTCCTTCTCTTCCAGGTGAGCTCATTTTACTGGGAAAATTATAGAGCAGTTAAATAAGGTGTTACAAACATGATGGCACTACCATTGTCCCTATCACCCTCAGTCTTCTGAAAAGGTTGAAAGAACAAATGACTTCGTAAAACTAAATTTGGCAAAGTTAACTGAGTCGATTGGGTTGCCTTGGCTTTAATGGCAATCAGATCCACTCCCACTAGAAAACGTAAGTTGACCCCTTAAGAAATAGTCACTGGAAGACCTCTGCCCCTAATAATAGGACCTCATGCATCTCCTGTTCTGCTAAACTCTGATATGACTAAATACTGGAAGGCTTTAACACATTGTACCAAAGTGTATTTTTGCCAGGTAAAGGAAGTTTTTGTGATCCACCAACTGAGGACAATCAAACTCTTCATGGTTTGGAACCCAGAAACTAGGTCTTCTGGAAATGACATCAGAGAAAAACTGACTGCCCTTGAACCTTGTTGGAAGGGACCATACCAAGTTATTCTTACCACACACACTGCAGTGAAGCTTCAGGGACTCAAACCTTGGGTCCGTATCGCACAACTCAAAAGGGCCCCTCCAGACTCTTGGAGCTGTATACCTATTGGAGACTTTAAGGTAAAGCTGACCAGGGAAATTTCTCCCCTGAAGCAGACAATGTCATAAAAGTGCACATCTTTTCCCAAGAACATGGATCAAGATTACTCTGCCATCATGAAAGCTTTATGCCTTTTTTCTTTTATTTCCTGCTGTCCTAATCTTTTCCTTTTCCCCACAGGAAAATCCATGGGACCATAATCAGTGGGTGGCTTTACCTTGAACTTATGCTTTAGCACAAAGCCAGATCAGTTGTAAGATTTGTGGACTAATACCAAAAAATAGGAAACAATCCCACTGATACCAATGCTTCTATGTGTTCTGCATGAGAGTCACCCTGAAACTCCAAAGGAGGAGTGGAAAGCTATTCCTGATATTCTAAACATCAGTGCTACTTGCTTTCCTGCACTCACGAGAAACAAAACTGACTTTTCCAATTAATAATCTGTTTGTTGCAAGATATAGAAAACCTATCCAAGTGATGCCTGTAAAAGGTATATTGTGCTTTTTGGCATCACACACTCAAGATCTGTGAGTTACCTATGTGGATACAAGTAATTGTTTATATAATGTCATCATATTAAACACAGTAGGGTCCCTTTTCTCCAAATGTAGTTATAGACCCTTACAGCATGCTATATAGGGGCCACAGAAAAGTAAATTTCCCACTGGACACTATCCAGGAACTATGCAAATTTATGGGCAAACAAATTCAACTAACTCTTGCTCTAACGTAAGTAGGTGGCCTTCCTTCCCAACTCCTGAGGGCCTATATTGGGTCTGCAGAGAATCTGCTTATTCCATGCTGCTTCCTCACGGGTTTGGATCTTGCTGTTTGGCCTGGCTCATTCCTGCCTTTCAAATAGCATCCCCTGAAAGTTCTCATAATAGCTCTTATGATCAGAGGCCAAAATGATCAATAACTGAAAATAATACCAATCTTGAAATAAATGACAATAAGCTAATTTCTGAGGGAAGATTCCAGTGGGGTTCCCGGAGGCTCACTCTTGGCAGTAGTAGGGTACCAGTTGTATGGGATTTGGAGTTAATCTATAAATGAGGAAAAATCTTGGATTTTGTAGCCAATAAGACCTCCCTGGGATTCAGACAGATAGAAGCCACTCTTTGAATGGTGGATGATAACATATATATTCAACAAAAACACTTAATGGAACATCATGCTGCTTTAGATCTCGGTTTTGCTCAAGTTGGGGACTTATGTTTGGTACTGACCAAAACTGAACTTTGTACCTATCTCTCCCCTAATTTTGTTACTGCAGAAAGCTTAATTAAAAAGGTGGCTGACATTGCTGTTTCTTTAGGTTCTGCCACCAAATACATTAAGGAAATTTCTCAAGAGAAAGGAACACATGATATGTTTACTGGAGCAACTAACTGTTGGTTTGCAGGAATCCTAAATGGTGGATGGCAAGCTTGGGTTTTCCGAAGTTTCCTAATCTTTATATTTCTTCTAATAGGTCTCCAGGTTGTTATGACTTGTGTTACTGAGCTAACAACAGAAATGAATGCTCTTTAAATCATGCCACTTTACAGTCCTTAATTGCTACCATACCCCCAAAACAAGGACAATGACCAAATAGACTTAAATACTGTTGAATCACCTATATTGTCTGAACCTTACCTTGTCTGTTTTGGTTTGGTTCATTTCATAAGAACTTTTATTTTATGAATACACTTTGGCCTTCTGATATTATCCTTTTGATAGTCATCATAATCCCTCTTGTGTGTTATATTCTCTCAAGTCTTAAAATGTTTTGTGTACAACCAGCCATCACTCTTTGAATAGTTTCATTTCTACTAGATGAGCAATAACATGAGAATTGGTCAACTGGTGTGATGATGAGGCTGCTGCACTCCATACTCAGACCAAAGAAGACTCATAAATTCCACGCTGAGACCAAATAAGTCATTTGCAATGGGGACAGAGAGTGGCATCAATGCCCAAAGTTTTGGTCAATCTCTCAAAATTGAGAGGCTGACCAAAGGTGGGGAATTGTCAAACCAATCTAAAAAGTTTTGGCCTCTGAAAGCTTCCATACTCACTCTTGAGCTCTTACCTGTCAACTGCAACCTAGCTTAGCATGTAAGCACATGGGCAAATGGAAAACCTAACTTAGAAGTGTACTTCTGTGATGATAGCTGAGTCTCTGCCAACTGCAGGCAGTCAACTGTTCTGTACCTCCCTTCTTTTTTCTGTGTTGTCACTTCCCTTTTCCTGTCTATAAATCTAACCAACCATGCATTTTTGACATAGTTCCTCTTAATTTGTGCTGACTCTAACTAGGGACTGCCCAATTCACGAATTGTTGGGTTGTTATTTTTTTTGCCTTTTCTTGCTCAAATTAAACTTTGTTAAATTCAATTTACCTCAATTTATTCCTTTAGCAATATAAATAAATGCTCCCCTGAGTTTTGTGAGTTGTTATAAGAAATGAGGAGGGAGTTGTAAGAACTTTCGATTTATAGCCATTTGTTCAGAAATACAGGTCATGACCTGGGACTTGCAACTGGTATCTGAAGTGGGGGGCAGTATTGTGAAACTGAGCCCTTAATCTATGGAGTCTGTGCTAACTTTGGGTATTTAGTGTCAGAATTGAATTAAATTGTGGAACATGTAGCTTGTGGCTGCAGAAAGTTGAAGAATTGCTTGGAGTGGAAAACCTGTGGTGTCAGAAGTGTTGTGAGAATATAGAAGTGTTTTTTCTTTTAGCCTTCTTCTCAACTAAGCCTCGACCTCGACCTGACAGTAAGAATCCTGCTGCCAGTTTATCAAGAATCCCCCCATTCCTGATATCTGATCAAATTCTTCATTATCCACCCCTGATAGCTAAGTCTTTGGGCCTGCCTTTAGCAAGAATCCTGCTAGGCTGGGTTCGCAAGAATCGCCCTGCCCTCAATATCTCTTCTTAGTAATTTTCCATCCACTGATCCTCTTACTCTGCCGCTTGACTGTAAATGTCCACTTGTCCCTGTTGTATTCAGAGTTGAGTTCAGTCTCTCTTCCTTATTGCAATCGTCTTGCCCTCTACTGCAATAGCCTTAAATAAAGTCTCCCTTACCACTTTAACAGGTGTCAAAATAATTTTTCTTTACCATATCTTTCCAAAGCCTTAGGCGTACATTGTGATTTACAGTAAAAACAAGTTCTCACTTTCTCTTCTCTCTTTTTCCCGCTCCTGCTCTCCACCATCCATTGCTCTGACTACAAGTTTTCTCTTGCCCTTTCTTTCTTTTTATTTTTAGT